>NC_057805.1:358977824-359044931 GCF_018294505.1 Triticum aestivum
ACGCCCTCTCCCTCCGGCCGGCCGCCCTCTCCCTCCTCTCTCACCGGCAGGAGCTCTGGCGAGCCGCAGCCTCGAGCTCGGCCAGATCTCGATCTAAACTCGGGTTGACTTTTTCTCCCCTCTTCCGAAAATCCCAAGTCCTAATAGTTTTACAATATGTGCACCTGTTCATCGCATCATAACTCTCTGCATACAGCTCCGTTTCGTGCATGTAATATATCGAAATGTTCGTCTCTAAATGCTCTGCATTTTGTTCCATTGTTCCATGTTCATTTGAGTTCATATTGATGTCCAAATCTCTGGTGCAAGAGTGCTAGTTGCTGTTATCTGCTGTTACTTATCAAATCTTCGTGATATGTTATTTTTGTTGCATTTGATCTGTACATCTTATGGGCATGAGCTCTACATGTGTTTTGATTTATGCCATGCCATCTATACAGAGGTGTATGCTATGTATTTTTTTCATCTCTGTGGTGACTAGCACAAGCATGCAAACTAGGCTTCGTGATGTTTCTGATTTCAGAGACTTAGTAATTTTACTAAGTCTGTGACTGCTATTATTTTGTTGCTATGTATCCATGTGGCTACCAAGAGATCCATGCTTATTTTGGTGATGTTCAGTAAGGATGTTTTGTTATAGTTGATCCATGCCTTATTTTACTATGTTAAGTTCCTGTAGCATGTTGATTTCGTGCTCTGAACATTGCTACTTGATGCTGTTTCAGCCATGTCCAGTAATTTCACCAAGTCTGTGAACCTGTTATCTTTTGCACTTTTGCCATGCTTGTTTGAACCTATTATGTTGTGATCTAGCCATAGCTCAGTGTTCATCTTTTGTCAAGCATCTCCTGTATATTACTGTCATATACTTTGTTGCTATGTTGGAGTGCTGTTGCATAGTTTCTTGTTGCATTCTAAGTGCTATCATGCTGTTAATCACATATTCGTGTCATTCTTGTTTTGCTTGCCATTTGCAAACCGTGCATCCGTTTCCGCTGATCTTTATATCGATTTCAACCGAAATCATCTCATCTTTCCAGTGGCATGCTTGGTTTTCCAAGTTACTGCCCTGTTCATCATTTTCCTTCCGGAGCACGCATATGCATCACATATCATATCTTGCATATCATTCATGTATTGCATCATGTTGCTTGTGCATCTCCCGTGATTGATTGTGGTTCCATTGCTTGTGTTCTTGTTTTAGGTAGATCCAGGAGACGAGTTCGTGAACGAGGAACCTGTTAAGTATGCTTACGAGGATCAAGCTTTCGACAGCTCTGAGAACCTTGCACGCAAGATGACCATAACCTCGAAATCACTTCTATCTTTGCTTTGCTTGTTGTCCGTTCTATTGCCATGCTGCACTACCTACCACTTGCTATATCATGCCTCCCATATTGCCATGTCAAGCCTCAAACCAACCTTTCCTAGCAAACCGTTGTTTGGCTAAGTTACCGCTTTTGCTCAGCCCTTCTTATAGCGTTGCTAGTTGCAGGTGAAGTTGAAGTTTGTTCCATGTTGGAACATGGATATGTTGGGATATCACAATATCTCTTATTTAATTAATGCATCTATATATTTGGTAAAGGGTGGAAGGCTCGGCCTTATGCCTGGTGTTTTGTTCCACTCTTGCCGCCCTAGTTTCTGTCATACCGGTATTATGTTCCTTGAGTTTGCGTTCCTTACGCGGTTGGCTGATTTATGGGACCCCTTGACAGTTCGCCTTGAATAAAACTCCTCCAGCAAGGCCCAACCTTGGTTTTACCATTTGCCACCTAAGTCTTTTCCCCCGGGTTTTCGCGAGCCCGAGGGTCATCTTTATTTAAACCCCCGGGCCAGTGTTCCTCTGAGTGCTGGTCCAAACTAGAGCCCTTTGCAGCGCCACCTTGGGGAAACTCGAGGATTGGTTTTAGTTGTACGGACTGCTCATCCGGCGTGCCCTGAGAACGAGATATGTGCAGGTCCTACCGGGATTTGTCGGCACATTCGGGCGGCTTTGCTGGTCTTGTTTTACCATTGTCGAAATGTCTTGTAAACCGGGATTCCGAGACTGATCGGGTCTTTCCGGGAGAAGGTTTATCCTTTGTTGACCGTGAGAGCTTATGATGGGCTAAGTTGGGACACCCCTGCAGGGTATTATCTTTCGAAAGCCGTGCCCGCGGTTATGAGGCAGATGGGAATTTGTTAATGTCCGGTTGTAGAGAACTTGTCACTTGACTTAATTAAAATACATCAACCATGTGTCTAGCCGTGATGGTCTCTTCTCGGCGGATTCCGGGAAGTGAACAAGGTTTGAGTTATGAATGACATAAGTAGGAGTTCAGGATCACTTCTTGGTCATTACAAGATGACGACCGTTCCGTTGCTTCTCTTCTCGCTCTCTTTTGCGTATGTTAGCCACTATATATGCCTAGTGCCCGCTGCAGCTCCACCTCATTACACCATCCTTTCCTATAAGCTTAAATAGTCCTGATCTCGCGGGTGTGAGATTGCTGAGTCCTCGTGACTCACAGATTCTACCAAAACAGTTGCAGGTGCCGACGATGCCAGTGCAGATGACGCAACCGAGCTCAAGTGGGAGTTCGACGAGGAACGTGGTCGTTACTATGTGTCTTTTCCTGATGATCAGTAGTGGAGCCCAGTTGGGATGATCGGGGACCTAGCATTTGGGGTTATCTTATTTTCATATGGATTTTGACCGTAGTCGGTCTATGTGTGTATTTTGGATGATGTATGGATTATATTTATGTATTGTGTGAAGTGGCGATTGTAAGCCAACTCTCGTTATCCCATTCTTGTTCATTACATGGGATTGTGTGAAGATGACCCTTCTTGCGACAAAACCACAATGTGGTTATGCCTCTATGTCGTGCCTCGACACGTGGGAGATATAGCCGCATCATGGGCGTTACAGGATCAAACGCTCAGCCTGTGTATTTCTCGTGTAAATAGATAATTTAGTGCCATTGGTTATTTACTTTAAACATAATGCATTGACGTGTTAGTGTAGAGGCGCACAAAAAGAAATGGATATTGTAGTCCGCTACTTAAAAGTGTTACCTCATATGATTACATAGCCTCCATTTCATAAATTGCGTACCCGTTGAATTCATATATGAATATTACATATATTACTTCATAATAGAACCTTAAATCATCCAAGACTAATGAATTTGAATGCAAGAGTAACAATGGTGCATGTACATGATAACTACAACGGTTGTTTGAAGAAACATCACTGTAACTTTGGCATGCACAATTGAAAAGGTTTATTTAGATAGAAAAAAAAGTGATATGTGAGTGTCCAATCTTTATAACATTGAATCGATATTGTACCTTTGGCCACGATACGAAGTAGATATTGATTTATGTTCAAGCGATGCACGTTCATGATCGCTAGAAAGTGATACGTGAATGAATTGTGCCATCTCTCTCACACGCATACATATCTCATTTCCCCGTGGGCATGAGAGTCACACATGCGCACTTCGTGTATTTCTCTCCCTCCGTCAAGGTTAGAATTTGTCTTTCTACCCCATCCTACAAGTCTCCCGCACAGAAACACACACGCTCTCTCGGTCGAACACGTGAAGGAAATATGCCCTAGAGGCAATAATAAAGTTATTATTTATTTCCTTATTTCATGATAAATGTTTATTATTCATGCTAGAATTGTATTAACTGGAAACTTGATACATGTGTGAATACATAGACAAACATAGTGCCACTAGTATGCCTCTACTTGACTAGCTCGTTGAATCAAAGATGGTTATGTTTCCTGGCCATAGACATGAGTTGTCATTTGATTAACGGGATCACATCATTAGGAGAATGATGTGATTAACTTGACCCATTCCGTTAGCTTAGCACTTGATCGTTTAGTATGTTGCTATTGCTTTCTTCATGACTTATACATGTTCCTATGACTATGAGATTATGCAACTCCCGTTTACCGGAGGAACACTTTGTGTGCTACCAAATGTCACAACGTAACTGGGTGATTATAAAGGTGCTCTACAGGTGTCTCCGAAGGTACTTGTTGGGTTGGCATATTTCGAGATTAGGATTTGTCACTCCGATTGTCGGAGAGGTATCTCTAGGCCCACTCGGTAATGCACATCACTATAAGCCTTGCAAGCATTATAACTAATGAGTTAGTTGCGAGATCATTTATTACGTAATGAGTAAAGAGACTTGCCGGTAACGAGATTGAACTAGGTATTGAGATACCGACGACCGAATCTCGGGCAAGTAACATACCGATGACAAAGGGAACAACGTATGTTGTTATGCGGTTTGACCGATAAAGATCTTCGTAGAATATGTAGGAGCCAATATGAGCATCCAGGTTCCGCTATTGGTTATTGACCGGAGACATGTCTCGGTCATGTCTAGATTGTTCTCGAACCCGTAGGGTCCGCACGCTTAAAGTTTCGGTGACGATATTATTATGAGTTTTTGTGTTTTGATATACCGAAGGTTGTCCGGAGTCCCGGATGTGATCATGGACATGACGAGGAGTCTCGAAATGGTTGAGACGTAAAGATCGATATATTGGACGACTCTGTTCGGACACCGGAATGGTTCCGGTGAGTTTCGGACATATACAGGAGTACCGGGGGGTTACCGGAACCCCCGGGGGAGTTTAATGGGCCAAGATGGGCCTTAGTGGAGAAGAGGAGGGGCGGCTAGGGCTGGCCGCGCGCCCCCTCCCCCTCTAGTCTGAATTGGACAAGGAGGGGGGGCGGCGCCCGCTTTCCTTCCCCCTCTCTCCTTCCCTTCCTTTCCCCCTCCTACTCCAACTAGGAAAAGAGGGAGTCCTACTCCCGGTGGGAGTAGGACTCCTCCCTGGCGCGCCCTCCCCTGGCCGGCCGCCTCCTCCCCCTGGTCCATTATATACGGGGGCAGGGGGCAACTCTAGACACAACAATTGATCTCTTGATCTCTTAGCCGTGTGCGGTGCCCCCCTCCACCATATTCCACCTCGATCATATCGTAGCGGTGCTTAGGTGAAGCCCTGCGTCGGTAGCAGCATCATCACCGTCACCACGCTGTTGTGCTAACGGAACTCTCCCGTGAATCTCTGCTGGATTGGAGTTCGCGGGACGTCATCGAGCTGAACGTGTGCTGAACTCGGAGGTGTCGTACGTTCGGTACTTGGATCGGTCGGATCATGAAGACGTACGACTACATCAACCGTGTTGTGCTAATGCTTCCGCTTTCGGTCTACGAGGGTACGTGGACAACACTCTCCCCTCACGTTGCTATGCATCACCATGATCCTGCGTGTGCGTAGGAATTTTTTTCAAATTACTGCGTTCCCCAACAACACGCCCATCCCTTTAATTCTGCCCACACACAACCACTAATGTCTCAAAGTATAATTATTTCTTTCACACATATGCCTAAGGTTAACTCGAGTTCCGTAACCATATGAATACTTACAATGGGATTCCAGCAGAGCACCTTTTGTTTTGAGATTTCTCTCTCTCTCTCTCGCTCTCACACACACACGCGCGCGCGTGCGCGCACGAGCGCTTAGACATTGTTTCTCGCTTCATTTTTTCCGGCACTTGCATGCACACTGCTTGTTTATCTCCGTGATGCTTTAAGTATGCCTCCCACACATGCTATCCACCTATCCCTTAATATAGATATGTGTCACACAAAGTCCTTCTCCCTATTAGCAAGACGCCCATGCGTTGCACGGAACATGAAGATGCATTTGTATGAGTAGTTTATCTTGTGGGAGAAAAGGATGGACGACGGAATGCCTTATTTGCAAATGTGGAGAGGGGTGTGGGTATCTTTTTGCAAAATTACCATACTTTCCTTCCTATCCGTCAGATATAAATCAGATGGCCTATATTATAGGATGGCAGGAACACCATCATCACCAACTCTATTTTTTATAAGAGTAGAGATATGTAAGTGTCACTGCCCCCCCCCCCACACCCACACACACACACTTCCCGACACGAAAGGAGTAGGGTGACACCTCGATCTTGACACTAATCTATCGACTGGCTTCTCTCTCAAACACACACACACTACCCGACACCGAAGGAGTAGGGTGGCACCTCGATCTTGATAGTAATATATCTACTCCTCTTTCAAACACACACACTCGCTAGTTGTGCCTCCGTGCCTACCGCACACACTCTCGATACGTCTTTCTCTCCCTACCCCTCCCCACCCCCAACCCCAACAATGACAGCAGAAGGGTGACAACTCGATCTGATCTTAATCTGTCAATTGGTTTGTCTCTCAAACATTGTGTCTCTGTGCCTCGCTCATACACACTCGATACGTCTTTTTCTCTGTAGCCCCCTCGATATGTAGACTTCTCGCACGCGCACAACTATAGTGACGATGACGCTGAACCCAGTGTGCCTTGTTTTTACTGGCGTCATGTGATAGTTTTCACCCTGTTTTCTGTTAATTAACAAGGCAACCTTTTCTTTGTTACTACTAGTGAATCTGAAATCATTCGGGGCAGACATAAAATATATCACTTCAACCCAATTATCGCAATAACTATTTTAAAAGAAACTAGCTAGATGCCCGTGCGTTGCACGGAACATCAAGATGCATTTGTATGAGTAGTTTATCATGTGAGAGACTAGCAAGGTGCCCATGCGTTGCACGGAACATCAAGATGCATTTATGTGAGTAGTTTATCTTGTGAGAGAAAAGGATGAACGAAGGAAGGCCTTATTTGCAAATGTGGAGAGGGGTGTGGGTATCTTTTTGCAAAATTATCGTAGTGTCCTTCCTATCCGTCAGATATAAATCGACGACCTATATTGCAGGATGGCAGGCACACCATCAACACCAACTCTGTTTTTTTATAAGAGTAGAGAAAAGGATAAACGAGGGAAGGCCTTATTTGCAAACGTGGAGAGGGGTGTGGGTATCTTTTTGCAAAATTGTCATAGTTTCCTTCCTATCCGTTAGATATAAATCCGACGGCCTATATTGCAGGATGGCACGCACACCATCATCACCAACTCTGTTTTCTACTCCCTCTGTAAACTAATATAAGAGCGTTTAGATCACTATATTAGTTTACGGAGGTAGTACTCCCTCCGTTCCTAAATATTTGTCTTTTTAGAGATTTCAACAAGTGACTACATACGGAGCAAAATGAGTGAATCTACACTCTAAAATATGTCTACATACACATATGTATGTGGTAGTCCATTTGAAATATGAAAAAGACAAATATTTAGGAACGGATGGAGTATAAGAGTAGACATGGAGATATATCTCCAGCATGGTCTACAACAAAAATGTGCTGGACTGGTTAGCGCCGGATGCTCGCAACGCGATGACCTGAGTTCGAATTCTGTCTTTCACTTTAGATTTTTATATTATATATTACTTATTTAATATAAATTTCTTTCGCTACTATACTGACAGTGGAACCCACAGAGTACTCAGAATACAAGATTAAGGATGAACTTATTTCTTTTTAACTTTCTGTACGAAGCTGTAGCCACCCTGCAAGTCGCGTGCACACTGTACATGCAATTAACTTTTTATAGAGGGAAAATCATACACGCAATTAACTCAAATGGATTGGATGTGACTCTATTATTTCCAGCATAAGAGCATCTCCAATGGCAGCCGGCAAATTTCCTCCCGCTTCCTTCTGCGGAGGACGACATCGAACGCCAGCGGCATACATTTTCACAACTCTAACCAACCAGATGAAATTCGTGCAAACACAGACTGTTTTCATATAAGCATGAAGGATTTCATATAAAAAAGCCAGATCTTCATATAAACATGATGGATTTCATTACATTTACATGAACTAAGCGGTGCTAATCCGACTCTCTTGGTATAATTAATACTCCCTCCGTCCGGAAATACTTGTCCTAGAAATGGATGTATCTAGACTTATTTTAGTTATAGATACATTCAATTTATCCATTCTTAGAACAAATATTTCCCGCCAGCCGAAGAGGGAGTACCTAATCTAAATGGCCGCCCGTGGATCCCTTTGTCTTCCTCATGTCCGGCAGACAGTTGCGGGGTCGACGAATGTCCTCGGAAGAGAAGAAGCAGCAAAGAAACCACCTGAATGCGCAGTTGTCGCCTCGGCGGTGGCCTTCATGGTACCCAAGTGGCGGCGGCCTCCCGTGTTCTACTTCTCCTCGATGATGGCGGTGGACACGGAGAAGCTGGCCACCGACTCGTCGCTCTCCATGCACCCGGCTTCTGTCTCTGCCTGCATGGCGCTACCGCAGGCACGAGAGGCACGCCGACAGACACGGGAGGCGCGGCCACTGGTGGCACGGTACGACGTGGCAGCGACGACTCCCGTACCGGCGTGCTCGCCGCCATGCCGGCATGGAGCAACTCGCCACTCCTCATCGAGCTGAACTGGAGTGGCGAGTTGCTGAACCACGCGCCGGCTTGGGGTGGCAACTAGCTCCGTCAGGCCAAGCAAGGTTGGTGAAGCACCGAGCGGCCTCGCCTGTATCCGGAGGGCTCGGCGGGCCGCCCAGCCGGGTAGTGTGTTGGAGAACGGCTCCTCGGAAGCCATCGGAAGAGTGGAGAAAATGGAGAAGGAGGAGATGGGGGAGCGGTGGAGGGGTGCGATTCTTGCCCGCTGTCTGTCTGGCCTCTTTTAAATAGAGGGCGAATGCTAGGAGCTTGGCCGGCGTCTAGCCTCGTTTAAACTAAGGGCGGACGGGAGGAGCTCGGCTGGTGTTGCGTTTAATTCCGGCCCGCTCATGAACAGACGTGTGGCCGGAGTAGGTTTCTCGGTTTGCATGCGGGTTTAATGGAGGGGTTTGATGGAGGCGAGGAGGCGTGTCCTGCCAGGCGTGCAGCAGGCAGCGCAGTACTATTTGATTTGACAGCGGGCGGAGCAGTTCCCGATACGGCTTTAATGCAGACGACGGAGGGGGTAGCGGTTCCCGAAATGTTGAACGGCCAATGATGCATCCTCCTTCAATTAGCATCGTGAATGCATGAGGGAAGTAATGGGAGGAGGACTGGGAAAAGAGTCTACACGATGTGAAAGCAACGCAGTTTGCACTCATATAAAGGCACCCCTCCATTCCAATGCATCTACCACATCGTACGCACCTATGCATTTGCCTAAGCACCTACACTAAGAGCAAAAGTCTTCACTCCAGACCCATGGCGGCGATGCGCGCGAGCGGCCAGCGGCTGTGCCAGATGGTCCACGACGGCGGCCTGGGGCACGGTGATACGTCTCCAACGCATCTACTATTTCTCACGCTTTTCATCTTGTTTTGGACTCTAATTTGCATGATTTGAATGAAACTAACCCCGGACTGACGTTGTTTTCAACAGAACTACCATGGTGTTGTTTTTGTGCAGAAATAGAAGTTCTCGGAATGGAACGAAACTTTGCGAGGATTTTTTATATCAAAAATAAGAATTTCTGGAGCCTAGACCCACCAGAGATGGGCCCCTGGTTGGGCACAACCCACCAGGGCGCACCCCCCTCTCCTGGCACGCGCAGGTGGGTTGTACCCACCTAGTGGCCACGCTGACGACACCCCTGATACTATAAATTCACATTATTCCAGAAAAAAATCAGGGAAAAAGAATTATCATGATCCACGAGACGAAGCCGCCGCCAAGCCATGTTCTTCCTCGGGAGGGCAGACTGGAGTCCGTTTGGGGCTCAGAAGAGGGGGATCTTTGTTCCTCGTCATCACCAACCAATCTCCATCGCCAATTCCATGATGCTCCCCACCGGGAGTGAGTAATTCCTTTGTAGGCTCGCTGGTCGGTGAGGAGTTGGATGAGATTCATCATGTAATCGAGTTAGTTTTGTTAGGGATTGGTCCCTAGTATCCACTATGTTCTTAGATTGATGTTGCTATGACTTTGCTATGCTTAATGCTTGTCACTTTGGGCCCGGGTGCCATGAACTCACATCTGAACCGTTTATGAATTCATCATTATATCCATGTTTTAGATCCGATCTTGCCAGTTATAGTCACCTACTACGTGTTATGATCCGGCAACCCGGAGTGACAACAACCGGACCCACTCCTGGTGATGACCGTAGTTTGAGGAGTTCAGGTATTCACTATGTGTTAATGCTTTGTTCTGGTTCTCAATTAAAAGTAGGCCTTAATATCCCTTAGTTTCCAATATGGACCCCACTGCCACGGGAGGGTAGGACAAAAGATGTCATGCAAGTTCTTTTAATAAAGCACGTATGACTATTTACGGAATACATGCCTACATTATATCGATGAACTGGAGCTAGTGCCGTATCGCCCTAGGTTATAACTGTCACATGATGAATATCATCCAACAAGTCACCGATCCAATGCCTACGAATTTATCTTATATTGTTTCTGCTAAGTTACTATTGCTATCATCACTGTTACACTTGCTACAAAATTACTGCTATCACTGCTACTGTTACCGTTGCTGCTACTACTATTATCAAAACAATAAAAGTACTTTGCTACTGATTACTTGCTACAGATAATTAATCTCCAGGTGTGGTTGAATTGACAACTCAGCTACTAATACCTTCAAATATTCTTTGTCTCCCCTTGTGTCAAATCTATAAATTTGGGTTGAATACTGTACCCTAAAAAACTGTTGCGATCCCCTATACTTGTGGGTTATCAAGACCTTTTTATGGCGCCGTTGCTTGGGAGCATAGCAATATTTGTTGAGTCACTTGGGTTTTGTTATCATATTATCACTATGAAGAATCTGAAGGATCCATAGACTAAGATATTTCCCTCAAAGACGAGGTGAGGTAAGGAACTGCCATCCAGTTCTGCTTTAGATTCACCTTCTGTTATGAGTAAACTTGCAACACCACCACATGCTATGAATTCTAATATGTCGCAAGTTATTGATGATGCCAATTTTGCTATGAATGATGCTTATGATGATGCTAGTACCTTGCTTGATAATGATGATGTGCCACTTGGTGATTTTCTTGATGAAGAAATTGCTAGAGTTATACAACATGATGTTGTTGAATCTGATGACGAGCTTGAAACTGAAACTCCTGAAACACCTGCTAGAACTAGCCTTGCTAGATATGAATTGCCTACGGTACCAGAAAGTTATGTTATGAGTGAAGAAGCAACTAGAGATATTCTTGCTTGCAATGATAGAGATGATCTAGAGAAATTATTATGCAAGTATAGAGAAAAATCTTTGAATGCTAGAATGAAATGTGATCCTAAGTTTGCTACTTCACCTATCTGTATTGCTGATTAGGATTATGAATTCTCTGTCGACCCAGAGTTAATTACTTTGGTTGAATCTGATCCTTTCCATGGTTATTGAACTAAAATTGTTGTGGCACATCTTACTAAGTTGAATGATATAGCCACCCTTTTACTCATGATGAGAAAACTCGCTATTACTTTATTCTCAAATTATTTCCTTTCTCATTAAAGGGTGATGCTAAAGCTTGGTACAATACTCTTACTCCTGGTTGTGCGCGTAGTCCCCAGGATATGATTTATTACTTCTCTAAAAAATATTTTCCTACTCATAAGAAACAAGCTGCCTTACAGGAAATATTTAACTTTGTGCAAACTAAAGAAGAGAGTCTCCCACAAGCTTAGGGGAGGCTTTGCCAGTTACTTAATGCTTTGCCTGATCATCCTCTTAAGAAAAATGAAATACTTGATATCTTCTACAATGGACTAACCGATGCTTCCAGGGACTTCCTAGATAGTTGTGCTGGTTGTGTTTTCAGGGAACGAACTATTTCTCAAGCTGAAGAATTATTGAATAACATATTGAAAAATTATGATGATTGGAGTCTTCCTGAACCACCGGCTAAACCCACTCCGAAGAAGAGGGGTATATTATATCTCAATCTCGAAGATATGCAAGAGGCAAAGAAATCTATGAAGGAAAAAGGTATTAAAGCTGAGGGTGTTAAAAATTTACCTCCTATTGAAGAAATACACGGGCTTAATACACCACCACTACCTAAGGTGGTAGAGGTAAATTATCTTATGAAGTTCAATGAAAATGATAATCCTCACAATATGCATCCTAGTCAATGCCTTTATGAGTTTGAAAACTACATTAGAAAACAAGATCATTTCAATGCAAATGTTAGGAATCAATTGAAATACAACTCTGATATGATTGCTCGCTTGAGTGACTTGTTATTTAGAATATCAAATGATGTTAGAGGTGTTGGAAAATATGCTTCTATGGTTCAAACTCAGCTAGAACAAGTTGCTAAATCACAAACAGAATTATTTGATGAAATGAATAATAATATGCATGATTTTGCTGTTAGAGTTGCAACTAGAGGAGGTAAAATGACTCAGGAACCACTTTATCCCTAGGGACACCCAAAAAGAATTGAACAAGATTCACAAAGAAATAATACCACTGCACCTAGTCCTCCTAAAAAGAAAAAGAAGAAGAAAAATGATAGGACTTTGCATGCTTCTTGTGAACCCGAAATAGAGAAACCTCCTGATAATGAAAATGAAACTTCTATCTCTGATGCTGAAACTCAATCTGGTAATGAACATCCACCTAGTGATAATGAAAAAGATAATGCTGATGTTCATGAAGATGCTCAACCAATTGAAAAAGAACCAGATAATGATGTTGAGATAGAACCACCTGTTGATCTTGATAACCCACAACCTAAGAATAAAAGGTATGATAAAAGAGACTTTGTTGCTAGAAAACACGGTAAAGAAAGAGAACCGTGGGTTCAAAAACCTATGCCTTTTCCACCAAAGTCAACTAAAAAGAATGATGATAAAGAATTTGAACGCTTTGCTAAAATGCTGAGGCCAGTCTTTTTGCGTACTCGCTTGCCTGATATCTTGAAAATGCCTCCTTATGCAAAGTATATGAAATGCATCATCACAAATAAGAGAAAAATACCGGAAGCTGAAATCTCCACTATGCTTGCTAATTACACTTTCAAAGATGGTGTACCTAAAAAACTTGGAGATCCGGGTATACCAACTATACCTTGCTCTATCAAAAAGAATTATGTGAAAACTGCCTTGTGTGATTTAGGATCTGGTGTTAGTGTTATGCCTTTCTCTTTATATAAAAGACTTGATTTGAATAAACTCACACCTACTGAAATATCTTTGCAAATGGCTGACAAGTCAACTGCCATACCTATCGGTATCTGTGAGGATGTGCCCGTTGTTGTTACTAATGTTACTATTTTGACTGACTTTGTTATACTTGAGATGCCCGAGGACGACAACATGTTGATTATCCTTGGTAGACCCTTCTTGAATACTGTAGGGGCTGTTATTGATTGCAATAAAAGCAAGGTCACTTTTCATATTAATGGTAATGAGCATACGGTGCACTTTCCGAAGAAACAATTCCAAGTGAATGGTATTAATGTTATTGAAAAATCTCGGACAATCACTATTGGAAGTTTTCAAATACCTCTACCTACTGTCAAAAAGAAATATGAAATGCTTATTGTCGGGGAGATGCAAATCCCCATTGAGGTAACTTAGTAATTTACGAAAATTCTTCGGTTTCATGCTAATCGAAAGTGGTTGTTAATAAGACCAGATCAACCTTATTAATGAATCATTTTTTAACGGTATGTAGTTGATGAATTTAGTACGCACTACCTTCTATCCTTACTTTTTGATTTCTGTTTTTATTAGTTAAATAAAATAAAATGACATGTTTTGTCTGTTTTCTGAATTTCCAGTGCAATAAAAAATGACCCAAAAATAAAAGTGCTCAGAATGCCCTAAAAAAATTATACGATTTTTTCTGAATATTTAAGAATTTTTTGTGCAAATAATACCAGAGGGAGGTGCACCAGGTGGGCACACCCCACCTGGGCGCGCCTGCACCCCCAGGCGCGCCCTGGTGGGTTGTGGTCCCCGTGTGGGGCCCCTCACTTATCTCTTCATCCCACATTGTCATCTACCTCCGGAAAAAAATCACTCTTGCTCTCTCTCCCGTGTTCTTGAGCTCAAACCCGCGGATTTCGATCTCTTTGCCCGAAGCTCCATTTCCGAAACTTTTTCAGGGGATTGTTGCTTGGTATGTGACTCCACCATTTTCCCAATTAGTTTTTGTTTTAGTGGTTTATATTTTGAATAAATAGCTACTCTTGGTGCTGCTGTAGATGTGCTTGCATGTTCAATTCTTAGTGTTCTAAGTAGTTTGAATGCTTTCGATGGCCTCTATGCATCCCTATGAGTAGTTGCTATTAGTTTTGTGAATTTTTGTTGGTAAAATTTTGTGGACTAAAAATTCAGATTTTTGTTCATAGGAAAAATAGTACACGGACATTATGAACTTGTTTGGAAGGAGTTCTTCGAGGAGACGATCCACGGGAGCATCGTCTAGTGACAGTTCTGCTCGCCGGTCTTATGTTGAACCAAGTGAAAGTTCCACGCGAGATGCCGCCACCAAGACTTGCATATGGCCTTGCGATGAGTATATGATGCAAGTGGGCATCAAGGAGGAATTTAAGCAATATGTTCAGAATGCCGGTCTCAGTCCCTACCTCTCAGATAAGTGTGAACAGCGCCATCTTCTCACTGAATCATTTGTCAAAGGATTTAAATATTTCCCACGTGAATCTAGGGTGTCGTTTATGCTTTATGATAATCCATATACTATTCCACTGGAGAACTTCTCTTACCATTGCAGACTTCCATTTTGGGGTTCGCTTGATGAGCCAGCAAAGGCTGAGTATGAGTCTTTCTTGACTAGCCTTTGTTATGGTAAAAATAGGGGAGTGAGACCAGGAAGAATTAAGAGCATTCATTTTTCCGCAATTCAGTACTTTGCATTATTTAACGGGAAATGCATAGTAGGCAAGCAAGACTGTAGCATACTTTGTGCGCTAGACTTGAGCCTCATTCACACCGCTCTCACTGGTGAAAGGAATTATAACCTTGGAGCGATTGTTGCACGTAGACTTCAGCATAACGCCAAAAGTGGCTGGTTCTATGGTGGAATATATGCCATGCGTTTAGCATGAGGGCTGAGTGTTTCACCTTTGCCTTTTGATCCTATCCTACCCACTCGGTATTTAGATTTTGATGCTTTAAAAGAGCATAAGATTCTTGCGGGAAGGGCTGATAACTTCACTTATAATTTGTTGTTTAACCAATCACATGTTGTGGACACATATTTGCCCGCGCCTGCTCTCTTTGATTATAACAGTAGGGGAAGATATTTTGTTCTTGCGAGCGAGGCCCGAGCTCATAACGCAGCAGTGGTGGCGGCACAGTGTGCTGAGGCATCCGCACCAAGAGCCTCCATGAGCTACCACGCTGACTACTACCCTCCAGGCTACAGATCGACTACCAACTTAGGCCAAAAGCCTAAGCTTGGGGGAGTACATGTTTCTCACCGACATTATATTCATGTTCAAATATCATTCTATTTGTCGGTGTTCACACTTTTTCATTGTATCATCCATGCATAGATTTATTTTCTGGCTTTCTTCTTGTGTGTTTGAAAAACTTTAGAAAAAACAAAAAAATTAGTTGCAGTAGTTTACTTTCCATGCATGCTTAGTAGTAGTACTAAAAAGAAAATCCAAAAAGATTTCGTTGTTCTTCTTTTGCTTGTTGGGAGCTTTCCCGTGTAAATAGTTTTTTCTCGTTTTTGCTTTTATTTTCTTGTTCAATAAAACCAAAAACTCCAAAAATATTTCAGTGTGTTTCTCTGAACTTCTTTTCTTTTTTCGAGTCTTACCAAGGAGAAGACCACGATGAAAATGTTGAGTGGCTCTCATATGAATAACTGTTGAACTAATGAAGAGCCCATTTTACCTTTTCTTCCCCTATTGAATAAAATGTTTTGCAGATTCCAGCTTAGTCCATGGCACTCTTGCACTAATATTATTTTCATATCATTCGGTCATGCAAGTGAAAGGCAATAATGACGATATCCGATGAGCTGGCCGTGGCAAAGAGAAACTGGTATGAACTCGACTTGTTCTGTCTGTGTAAATATGTTTAACCTAGTATCCATGATTCAGCCCATTATGATTAAACATGTTTGCAATGACAATTAGAAATTATAGTTTCTCATGCCATGCATAAGTAGCTAGGAGTGGATAATGATTTATCTTGGATATCAACATAGCGTTAAAATGATTGTGATGTAGTATGATGATATGGTATCCTCCTCTGAATGTTCGAGTGGCTTGACTTGGTACATGTTCATGCATGTAGTTGAATCAAAACCAACATAGCCTCTATAATATTTATGTTCATGGTGTTCATATCCTACTCATGCTAGTGTCCAATGTTACTTATGCATAATGCCTGGTTATGATCGATGTTGCTCTCTAGCTGGCCACTTCCCAATCTTAATTGCTAGCCTTCGCCTGTACTAAGTGGGAATTCTGCTTGTACATCAAAAACCTTGAACCCAAAGTTATTCCAGATGAGTCCACCATACCTACCTATATACAGTATTACCCTGCCGTCCTAAATAAATTTGCATGTGCCACCTCTAAAAACTTCTAAAAATTATCCTTTTGTGTGCCTGGATCGTTCATGGAACGATAGGAGGTGGTCAATATCTTCCGTGCTAAGCATGTTAGTCTCAAGTCGAGTGTTTATTCACTCGCCATCGCACGAGAAAATGGGCGGTATTAGGGATGCCCAGTCCCAAACTGCAAATATGAAAAAGAGTTCATCTCTTGAATAATCAAACAAAAACTCCCAATGAAGTCAAAACCTTTACTTTCCGCTTGGGAACTGCCACTAGCGTGCTTAGCATGGAAGATGTTGATAACTAATGGTCGTGAAGTGAATAAGAAGGGTGCATGTCTCAAAAATATCATTTATCTCTGTTTTAAAAATATAGCTCTAGCACCTCTGCAAATCGCTGCTTCCCTCTGCGAAGGGACTTTCTATTTACTTTAATGTTGTGTCATCACCTTCTAAAAACAAGCGCTAGAAACTGAGTAGAGCACAGCTGTCATGATTTATGCATTATGTATAGCTAATGTTGGGTGCATCATGACTGGATCTTTTCTACCATGAATTACAATGTTTAGTCGCTGCTTGAACTTTGGAGGTGCTCTGCATTTATGTTTTGCGGTCTCAGAAAGGGCTAGCGAGATACCATTATTGTCATATTATATCATGGTTGTTTTGACAGCGTGTTGCTATTTCAGATATCTTATTATTGCTCGCTAGCTAATTATGTCATTGATATGAGTCATTATAATCTTTAAATGTTATTGTTGACATGATTAGTTATAATGTTGGCTGAAAACCTGGGTGCTGTTTAAGCTTATTTAAGCAAACAAGAGCAAAAGAGTTCGTAAAAGTTTTTCTTTCTCACTTTCAGTTTATCAACTGAATTGCTTGAGGACAAGCAAAGGTTTAAGCTTGGGGGAGTTGATACGTCTCCAACGTATCTACTTTTTCTCAAGCTTTTCCTCTTGCTTTGGACTCTAATTTGCATGATTTGAATGAAACTGACCCCGGACTGACGCTGTTTCAGCAGAACTACCATGGTTTTGTTTTTGTGCAGAAATAAAAGTTCTCGGAATGGAACGAAACTTTGCGAGGATTTTTTATATCAAAAATAAGAATTTCTAGAGCCAAGACCCACCACAGAGGGGCCCCTAGTTGGGCACAACCCACCAGGGCGCGCCCCCCTCTCCTGGCGTGCCCAAGTGGGTTGTACCCACCTGGTGGCCCTGCTGACGACCCCCCCTGATACTATAAATTCACATTATTCTAGAAAAAAATCAGGGAAAAAGAATTATCACGATCCACGAGATGGAGCCGCCGCCAAGCCCTGTTCTTCCTCGGGAGGGCAGATCTGGAGTCTGTTTGGGGCTCCGGAGAGGGGTATCTTTGATCTTCGTCATCACCAACCAATCTCCATCGCCAATTCCATGATGCTCCCCACCGGGAGTGAGTAATTCCTTCGTAGGCTCGCTGGTCGGTGAGGAATTGGATGAGATTCATCATGTAATCGAGTTAGTTTTGTTAGGGCTTGATCCCTAGTATCCACTATGTTCTTAGATTGATGTTGCTATGACTTTGCTATTCTTAATGCTTGTCACTTTGGGCCCGGGTGCCATGAACTCAGATCTGAACCGTTTATGAATTCATCATTATATCCATGTTTTAGATCCGATCTTGCAAGTTATAGTCACCTACTACGTGTTATCATCCGGCAACCCTGGAGTGACAACAATCGGGCCCACTCCCGATGATGACCGTAGTTTGAGGAGTTCATGTATTCAGTATGTGTTAATGCTTTGTTCTGGTTCTCTATTAAAAGGAGGCCTTAATATCCCTTAGTTTCCAATATGGACCCCGCTGCCACGGGAGGGTAGGACAAAAGATGTCATGCAAGTTCTTTTAATAAAGCACGTGTGACTATTTACAGAATACATGCCTACATTATATCGATGAACTGGACCTAGTGTCATATCGCCCTAGGTTATAACTGTCACATGATGAATATCTTCCAACAAGTCACCGATCCAATGCCTACGAATTTATCTTATATTGTTTCGGCTAAGTTACTACTGCTATCATCACTGTTACACTTGCTACAAAATTACTGCTATCACTGTCACTGTTACCGTTGCTGCTGCTACTATTATCAAAACTATTAAACTACTTTGCTACTGATTACTTGCTGCAGATAATTAATATCCAGGTGTGGTTGAATTGACAACTCAGCTGCTAATACCTTCAAATATTCTTTGGCTCCCCTTGTGTCGAATCTATAAATTTGGGTTGAATACTCTACCCTCGAAAACTATTGTGATCCCCTATACTTGTGGGTTATCACATGGCACCGAGGATCATCTCCAGATGGTGTTGGCGATCAGCTGGTGGATGGCCGCCGTCGACGCCAACTACAACTCTCAGTTGGACCAGATGATCGTTGCCACTACCAACAAGTTCACCGTCCTCAAGAAGCTCGTGGACGACATCGTCGTACTCCTCCAGCCCGCGCGCTCGGCTCCTCATTGCCTGCCACCCTAATCGGCCTCCATGGACGGAACCTCTTTCAAGCACTAGTGGCCCTGCGACTGCCTGCCGATGCCGCGAAGAATGTCCACCTGGAGGTCGCACTCGCCGCGAGGCGCCTCGCCCTGCAAGAATTTGTCAACCTACACATCCACGTGTACGAGCAAATCATGTACATAGGTATCTACAAGGCCAGTGAGGACGCTACGATGTTGGCCTTCCTCAACCGGCTGTAAGCCTTGGATGCCTTTGCTGAGAAGAACCTTGACCTCGCCACAAAAGCCGCCTCTCCTTAGCCGTCGGTCGGTGGCCCGGCGCACTAAGTTGAGGAGGAGGAGGTCGTACGTTGATGGATGCATGTTTCTTCTTTCCTCCTATAACCACCACAACGATCACATCATCGTGGCCTTAATTCTTATTGCGCTATTGCATTCTCGTTCCAGTCAATACCGACATGTGCGATCCGTTTGCTTAATTATATGCATCATTGTAACTAGTACTCCATCCGTCAATTTATAAGTTGTGCTTACCTTTTCCATCAACTTCGTGTAACGCACGGGCATCTTGCTAGAAACACTAGAACATGTCAGACCGCATGTTACCAAACTGATGATGCGCTAACCTAGCTACTACATACCCTGCTTATCTGGTGGAAATAGCCCCGCCCTAGCATTTCCAATCGTTATTTCTATCTATCGATCGTGCCAAGGAGCAAAACCAAATGTTACAATTTATACATGTTTGTCTACTCCAACTCCTATAAAAGACTCAGTTGGTGATGGTGGTGTGTCTGTCATCCGTCGTTTCTGACCATTAGATCTGCATCTAACGGCTGTGAGGTAAGTTGTGGCATTTTTGCAACAATAGCCCACTTCTCTGCTCCAATTTGCAGGAAACCCCTTATTGTCTTGAAAGCAACCACATCCCTCCCTCACCTCATCAAAATAGCCTGAGAAATATATTTTGAGTGAAAAGTAATATATTAGGAGTATATCAAAACAAGAGTGATTTCTTTCAAGTTTGTGAACAAGTACTACTATTCCACTACTTTGGATCCGTCGCAACGCACGGGCACATTGCTAGTAAAAGGAAAAGGCCTGCCGCGTTCGCGTCGCACCCCCACACGCCTGGGAATTGGGAGTACTCCACGGCCCGTCCGGCATGCCACATAGCTAGGGAAGGCGTGTTGCCTAGCATTTTCACTTTCATGTGGGACCGGCGTTGAGCAAACCGCACCCCGCCCACCGGCGGGTTGGAAAACAGAAACGAGGGGGAGATCTAGCTGTAGCACGGAAGCCAAGAAATTTGGTGTCTGATGGGGCTCGTTGATGGAGTAGGTGCATTCCATACTACTACTCCTACTAGTACGAAGTTTGTACTACAACTAGTACTACCACTATACAACTAGGTACGTGCACGACACATCATCGTAGGAACAAAAAACGGGAAGATCTTGTTTTGGGTGATTTATCTTTTTTCAGTCAACGTAGTATGAATAATATGATGTGGGGGGCACCTATGAAGCTTATGTGGCTCGGTTGCATGGCTACGAAAGGTTAGAGAAAATATATAGATAATGTGTTTAGAGTGCACTCCACTAAATAGATATACTTTGGATCCATTGCAGCGCACGGGTCGGCACATCTATACCCCTACTAGCAAGATGCCCATGCGTTGCACAGAACATCAAGATGCATTTCTATGAGTAGTTTATCTTGTGAGAAAAGGATGAATGAGGGAAGGCCTTATTTGCAAATGTGGAGAGGGGTGCGGGTATCTTTTTTCAAAATTGCCGTAGTTTCCTTCCTATCCGTCAGATATAAATCGGACGGCCTATATTGCAGGATGGCGGCACACCATCATCACCAACTCTGTTTATTATAAGGGTAGAGATACTAGCAAGATGCCTGTGCATTGCACGGAACATCAAAATGCATTTTTCTACAAAACACCTGTTGTGATTGACCCATGCAGGAGTAATCCCATGTGTAAAAACTAATGATATCTCGAGAATTTTATCGGAAAAATGGTATCTCAAGAATTTCATCGAAAAAATGGTATCTCGAGAAAGATGAGAGATAAGGTGAGGAGGAGTGGGGCGTGGTGGTGACTGGTGGTCGGACTGGGCAGAGGCATGGGGATGGATGGCGCCGGCAGGCGGCCACCTTGCCAGATTGTTCCAGAGACTTCCTTTTTTAATTGCTCAACAATGAGGTTGTGGGAGATAAGGATGAACGAGGCAAGGCCTTATCTGTAAATGTGAAGAGAGGTGCGGTTCTTTTTGTAAATTGTCATAGTTTGCTTTCTAGTCATATTACAAGATGGCAGGCACACCATCATCACCAACTCGGTTTTTTATAAGAGTAGAGATAGTGTGTGAATAACTTTGAAAGTTGGTCGTTGGATGAAGCCAATCCGACGGTACAAAGATGGCAAATCCGAGCACTACTGGCCATTGGATATCATCTACATTCCATCAGATTCTGCCACATGTAGAATCTAGAGGACTCCATGGTTGAACTTAAGCATAATGCACAAACCTCAAAACACAAGCACTTCTCCTTTTTTCTAGAATCTTCCATATCTTAATTGCCCAAACTTCTTTTTTCAAAATGAATTGTCACTATTTGTTTTTTACTTTATGCTTTACAATGCAGAATTCCATGAATCTTAAAATAGATTTTTTTATAAAACTAATTGATTTTGAACTATGTGAACTATAAGAATTAAACGAACATCTACACCATGCATATATGACTCAAAGCTTACATGCTATAGTGTGTTATTTATTCATAATTTGGTTACCAAATCTCATGCGTGCAATACACGTGTACCTTACTAGTTGGTAGTAGTAAGAAACACATTCCGGGTTTGGCATGAGCTAGTACTGCGGGAGCACCACAAGGCCTGCCGCAGGAGTTACATTTCCCTCTGGGGCCCACGGGACCGAGCTTTAGTGGATTAGTGCACCGGCCTATGAGTCAATGACATGCGGACCTTAAATGCGGCTGGCCCACATGTCACTCTCATGGTGGTGGCGTGGTTCGCGACTCACTTGTTCGAGATGAACCGACCGGTGGTGGCGTGGTCGTGGCGAGGGGGCCACCGCTGGGCGTCGAGGCGTTATGAGGCGTAGATGGCCACACCAACGGGTACTACCTGTAGTACAGAGGTACTCCAGCTGAGGATTGATGCCCGGGACGAAATGTGTCACAGCCACTGGATGAAAATTCGATGGTGCGGGAGTACGGATCAGAGCAGGCAAACCACGTCCAATGGGGTGTGGCTGTGGTAGAAATTTGATGGTCGCCGCAGTTCAGCTGGCCCGCATGTCATGCACACAAAGGCAGAGGAGTGGTGGGGCCAAGAGGGATGAAGCGCACGTTGGGGGACGTCGTGCCGTGGGTTGGAGCAGCGTCGTGGGAATCGCGTGTGGGTGTGGCAATGGTAGAAACAAGAAACGTGATGGTCATTGTTGAGGATATAGACCTTAGAGTCACCGGCCAGGAGGGGCCGGGTTACTCATATGGTCATTGCCAGAAGCCCGGCGCCAAGCTTGAAGACGGTGGGCCAAAGATGGGCTTAAGACCAGGATATGGCTTAAGGCCCGTAGTTACAATCATTATCATGGTAGAACTTGTAGTGTAAGGCAAGAATAGTTGAGAGTCCGAGCCGGACACTCTTATGAGCCGGCCGGGACTCTGAGAGCTGCTGGGCGTCAGCCTCCCTATATAAAGGGACGACCCGGCAGCGGTTTAGGGACAAGTAAGATCTGATCGAGAGCCAGGCACAGCAGTTTAGCTCCCTGGTCATCGAAACCCTAATCAATACAACCTCAACTGGACGTAGGCTTTTACCTTCACCGTAAGGGGCCGAACCAGTATAAACCCTCGCGTTCCTTGTCCCGCTTAACCCCTTCAAGCTTCCTAGCTGCGATGGCTCCGCGACTAAGTCCTAGCTCGAGGACATCTGCCGTGACAATTCCACGACAGTTGGCGCCCACCGTGGGGCTGCTGCACGGTGGATTTGAGTTCTTGAAGGGCAGCTTCGAAGGGCTCAAGGGATATGCTGTGGGCCGGATGACCAAGAGTCGTCGCGGCAAGCTCTACATCGATGATGTAAACTGGGGCCCCGACGCCGACTCAATTGAGTACGGGTACCGGGTCCCCTTCGGCAGAATTCATGTTTTCATTGGTAAGATTGGTGAGCCGGGCCCTGAGCCGGATCTCTGCGCCGATCTCATCGAGACGGCTCAGCGTGCATGACCCGCCCGGGCCCGACCTGCCTCAAAGCATGCTTTTGTGGGATGTATCCATGGAGGGCCCTCTGATCGATCCGGATCTGGTGATGAGACGGCCGCCGGCTCTGACGGCGAGTCGTCCACCGATGAGTCAAACTCGTTGTATCAACTTCAAGATGGCAGGCTCATGGGTTGTTCCGATGGTGACAGTATTCCGGACCCGTTTGAGCCGCCAAGTCAGGTTGGAGTCTTTATGGCCGGTGCACAGCCTGTTCAGAACCCTTTTGCTGGAGCAGAAACCCGGTGCCCTTGCCGGCTCAGGTGCTAATGGATCTCACAGACAAGATGAAGGCCCTGTTAACCGTCACGGTTGACCCGGCGAATCAAGCTCAACATGATGCGGAGGTGGCACAGTTAAAGTTGGATCTAGTGAAAGCTAAGGAGGATCTGGCAGCGGAAGGGATCAGGATGGCTGTGGAGAGGGCGGCTCTCGATGCCCAAACTCAGTTGATCCAGGCGCAGTCCTTCCGGCTCACGATGGATCAGAACGCGTCCAATGAGGTCATGAGAAGGAGGCATCAAAAGGCCCAATCTCGACTCCCTCCGGTTTACGATCCACGCAACCTCTTCAACACGCCAGGTGCAGGGTCTAGTAACCCGCCAGGGGTCAGAGTGCCCGGGTCCGGGACCCCTATTCAGCCACAAGTGATGGGGCCTCCCCAGGTGCCCCCTGCCCCGCCTCAGTACGTGCCAATACCCCCGGGTCATTATAATAACCCGCTGGAGAACATGGTCGCCGCGGCAGCACGGCTTGCGGCTCTCCCAGTCGACGGCGACTCTCCGACGGCTATTGAAACCCGCCGGGTCAGGGAACTCCTTCAGATAGCACTGGCGCAGCAAGAGGCGTACTCCTACAGCCGGGACAGGATCCACTCGACCCCTCATCCAGGCCGGAGCCCGAGTTACAGTAGGCACATGATCTCAGCGACCGGCTCAAGTAACGTCCGACGCCATGACCCGCCCCCTGGCCATGGCCCGGCTCATAACGGAGCCTTTCACGCAGCAGACCAAGACAGAGCACGGCAAGAGGCGGAGCAGGTGCCCCAGCTGACGGCTTACCAGACTCCCCCAGCTTATCCGACGGCTTCTGTCGACGTGGGTAATCCTACCAGGACTGGGGGTGTCCCTTGTTTAGTGCCAGCTATCCGCAATGAACGTCTAGCCAAGGACTTCAAAGGCCCTAGGAAGGTGCCTAATTACACGGCAGACTTACAACCCGCAGCCTGGATCGAGAGTTATGAGATGGCCATGGAGCTGCTGGAGGTCAGTGAAGCGGCCATGGCTAAGTACTTCACCATGATGTTAGATGGGACTGCCCGAACTTGGTTGAAAGGGCTACCACCAAATTCCATTGGGTCTTGGGCTGAGCTAAAGGCCCGGTTCATCCAAAACTTCAAGGATACATGTAGGCAGTCTATGTCAATTGTGGATTTGACTAACTGCAAGCAGCAGAAGGGTGAGTCTACGACACATTGGGTTCGCCGGGTTAAGGAGATAATACATTCCTCGGATAAGATGGACGCCGGCTCTGCAGTCTTAATGTTGGAGCAGAATTGTCGTTTTGTGCACCTGAAGATGAAACTCGGGCGGCTTAAGCGCGACTGCAATGATATAGGTACACTGATGGCGGCTCTTGTCAAGTACGCCGATTCTGATGGTACCAAGGACCCCGCTTCAGATGATGAAAGGACAGGGAAGGGAAAGAAGAACGGCAATGGCAAGGGTCCTCAGCATAACCCGGGAAACCAAGGAGGAGGCAAGCGCAAGGCCGATGGCAGCCTAGAGTTTGTAGCCAACGCCAGCTCACAAGGTAGTAACCAGCAACGCAAGGGGAGGCCCCCTCCCCGAGGCGGCGGGTCAGGCCCGACGCTGGAACAATTGTTGAATGAGCCTTGTCCAAGGCATGGCTCTAGAGAGAAGCTAGCAACTCATCTATGGAAGGATTGTGCAATCATGAAGGCCTTTAAGAATTACAATGGCCCGGGCGGCGGCTCAGGCGCCGGCGGCTTTCATGGCCCGAGTGGCGGCTCAAATTCTAACCCTCAGAACGGTCAAGGGGGCTTTAATCAGCAGTCTGGCCAGGGCCATCAACAGCAGCAGGGAGGTTATCAGACCAATCCAAAGCAGCTCAGCGGTGGGCAGTATCATGTGTTTACCACCAGTCTGTGTAAGCGAGATCAGAAGCTTCATAAGAGGGCTGTGAATGCTGTTGAGCCGGCGGTTCCACGCTACTTGCGGTGGTCTGAGTAGCCTATAGTGTGGAGTAGAGAGGATCACCCTCCCCGGGTGGATAATCTGGGTCACTTGGCCCTGGTGGTGGCTCCTCAGGTGGGAGGATATAAGTTCACTAAGGTGCTCATGGATGGAGGCAGCAGCATCAACATCCTCTATTATGAGACGTTCCGTCGTATGGGGTTGATTGATAAGAACCTCAGCCAGTCAAACACTATCTTCCATGGTGTGGTACCTGGTAAGTCGGCTTATCCAGTCGGCAAGATTGAGTTGGAAGTGGCCTTTCGAGATGAGAACAACTACAGGGTGGAGAAATTGACCTTTGAGGTGGTCAAGATAAGAAGTCCATACCATGCTATATTTGGACGGCCGGCTTACGCCAAGTTCATGGCACGGCCGTGTTATGTGTACCTATAGCTCAAGATGCCGGGTCATAATGGGACCATTACGGTTCACGGCAGCCGGAAGGTGGCCTTGGAATGTGAGGAAGGCGATGCAGCTTATGCAGAATCTGTTTGTGCAATAGAGGAGTTGAAGTTTTACAAAGACAACATTGACCCAACAGATATGACCTCTCTGAAAAAGATGACTACGGAGCATGAGCCGGCAATGAAATTTAAGTCGGCTGATGAGACTAAACTTGTTGATTTCGTTCCAGGAGATTCATCTCAGCAGTTTAGCATCAGTACCAATCTGGATCCAAAATAGGAAAGCGCGCTCATCGAGTTCATCCGTGAGAATAGGGACATCTTCGCATGGAAACCTTCTGACATGCCAGGTGTACCTAGAGAACTCGCTGAGCACACTCTCAATGTTGATCCAAAATTTAAGCCGGTCAGGCAGTTCCTTCGGCGGTTCAATGAGGAGAGGCGAAAAGCTATTGGTGAAGAGGTGGCCCGGCTCTTGGCGGCCGGGTTTATTGTTGAAGTCTTTCACCCAGAGTGGTTAGCTAACCCGGTGCTCGTGCTCAAGAAGAACGGCACTTGGCGGATGTGTGTGGACTACACAGACTTAAACAAGGCGTGTCCGGCTGATCCTTTTGCCCTTCCCTGTATTGATCAAATCATTGATGCTACGGCGGGTTGTGCGCGCTTAAGTTTCTTGGATGCTTATTCCGGATATCATCAGATTAAAATGGCAGTTAAGGACCAGGAAAAGACGGCATTCATCACTCCCTTTGGAGCCTTCTGCTATGTATCTATGCCCTTTGGGCTCAAGTGTGCACAGGCGACTTATCAGCGTTGCGTGCAGAACTGTCTTCATAACCAGATTGGGCGTAATGTTCATGCTTATGTGGATGATATTGTGGTTAAATCTATAAAGGAGGAAACCCTGATCGATGATTTGAGGGAAACCTTTGATAATCTCCGGGTTTACAAGATGACGCTTAACCCGCCCAAGTGCGTGTTTGGTGTTCCTGCAGGCAAACTCTTGGGTTTCTTGGTTTCTGACAGAGGCATTGAAGCTAACCCGGAGAAGATCAAGGCCATCACCTCCCTGACTAAGCCGGCGTGTATAAATGATGTTCAGCGCTTGGCGGGTCGCATCGCTGCGTTAAGCCGGTTTATAAGCCGTTTGGGTGAGAAGACCATGCCATTATATTAGTTAATGAAGAAAACTGATAACTTTGTCTGGAATGATGCAGCTAATACTGCCTTTGAGGATTTGAAGAAGCAGCTGGCAGAGCCCCCAGTCCTTGCTGCTCCAGTTGACAAGGAGCCTTTATTACTGTATGTGGCTGCTAATACACGAGCCGTCAGTGTGGCCGTAGTGGTGGAGCGTAAGGAAGAGGGTAAGGAGCATTTGGTTCAGCGGCCGGTTTATTATGTCAGCAAAGTGCTCATTGAGTCCAAGCAGCGGTATCCGCATTGGCAGAAGCTTGTTTACGGTGTGTTCATGGCAAGCCGGAAACTTAAGCATTATTTCCAGGGTCATCCCATCACTGTGGTCAGTTCTGCCCCTCTTGGGGATATCATTCAAAACAGAGAGGCCACAGGGAGGGTGGCTAAGTGGGCTATAGAGCTTGGACCTCATGGTCTGAAATATATGCCACGCACTGCTGTTAAGTCTCAGGCCTTGGTGGATTTCATCAATGATTGGACAGAGTCACAAGTGCCCGAGCAAAAGCCGGATAACACATATTGGACTATACACTTTGATGGGTCCAGGCAATTGGAGGGCTCGGGGGCTGGAGTCGTGTTGGCTTCCCCTAAAGGTGACAAGTTCCATTATGTGCTACAGTTGATGTTTCCTTGCACTAACAACGCGGCTGAGTACGAGGCTTGCTCCATGGTCTTCGGATGGCTAAAGAGATGAGCTTGAGCCGGGTAAGGTGCTTCGGCGACTCAGACTTGGTGGCTCAACAAGTATCAGGAAAGTGGGATTCCAAGGACCCTCTCATGGCGGCTTATCGCCGCGAAGTTGATGCCATTGCTGGGCACTTTCAGGGCTACCAAGTAGAGCACATTGATCGCACGAAGAACGAGGCGGCTGATGCCCTAAGCCGGCTGGGCTCTCAGCGAAAGCCGGTGCCTCCTAATACTTTCCTGGATGTCCTGTATAACCCTTCTGTTAAGTTGCCTACAGAAGAAGACTTGGCTGTCCCTGACCCGAAGGCACGACTGGTGGCGGCTCTCCATATCATACCGGACTGGACAATGCCCTATCTGGCTTACATGACTCGGGGAGAGTTGCCTGAGGATGAAACTTTGGCCAGACAAATAACCCGGCGGGCTAAGTCAATGATTGTTATCAATGGCGAGTTGCATCACCGCAGTGTTACGGGAGCGTTTCAGCGTTGTGTTTCCCCTGAGGAAGGTCAAGAGATCTTGCGTGAGATTCATGAGGGGGATTGTGGCCATCACGCCGGCTCAAAGTCTCTTGTGGCCAAGGCTTTTCGTCATGGTTTTTATTGGCTGACGGCTCATGCTGATGCGGAGGACTTGGTCAGTAAATGTGATGGTTGCGAAAGGTTCTGACGACGGGCTCATGTGCCGGCTCAAGAGCTGACGATGATCCCAATTACTTGGCCCTTTGCGGTCTAGGGGCTTGACATGGTTGGGCCTTTTAAACGGTCCAAGGATAAGAAGACCCACCTTTTGGTGGCAGTTGATAAATTTACCAAGTGGGTTGAAGCGGAGCCAGTTAGCAAGTGTGATGCAGCCACGGCGGTTCAGTTTATGAAAAAGGTGATCTTTCGCTTTGGTTTTCCACACAGTATTATAACTGACAATGGCACCAATTTATCCAAAGGCGCCATGGAGGAGTTTTGTCAACGAGAGCAAATCCGACTCGATGTCTCCTCAGTGTCTCATCCTCAATCCAATGGTCAAGCTGAGAGAGCTAATCAGGAGATTCTGAAGGGCATCAAGCCCCGGCTTTTGGTCCCTTTGCAACGGACACCGGGTTGTTGGGTGGAGGAGTTGCCCTCCGTGTTATGGAGCATCAACACTACTCCTAACAGACCTACAGGTTTCACGCCTTTCTTCATGGTTTATGGGGCAGAAGCAGTCCTCCCTAGTGACATCCGTCATGACTCGCCTTGAGTGGCGGCTTACGTTGAGGCGGATAATGAACAGGCGCGCCAAGATGCTCTTGACTTGTTGGACGAACAGCGTGATGTGGCAGCAGCTCGCTCAGCAATTTACCAACAGGACCTACGCCATTATCATAGTCGCCGGGTTAAATCCCGGGTCTTCCAGGAAGGCGATCTGGTGCTCCGGCTCATCCAAGATCAAACAGACGCGCACAAGCTATCCCCACCTTGGGAAGGGCCCTTTGTGGTCAGCAAGAATTTGCACAACGGGTCATATTACCTCATTGACATTCGGGAGCACAAAGATTCACGTAAGTCGGAGGAAGAGACCCGTCGGCCGTGGAACATAGCTCAGCTTCGGCCTTACTACACTTGAGCCACCGGCTCTCCTGATGTACATATTTCTCTAAGCCATGTATATATTACGATAAGCAATAAAGCAGGACCTCTGTCCTTTTTTCTCCTCCAAATGTGCACGTGTTGTTTTCATTGCAAGATTACATGATAATTTGAAGGAGGATCCGTCTTATGATCGTATTCGAATCTAGCCGTAGGCAATAAGGTCACTTGGGGGCTTCCTGTTCAAACATAGGTCGTATTCGAACCAAAGAGAACATAGCTATCGATACCCATTTGATTGGCAAAGTGCCGAGCTCATTGGGGAGTTTTCTTTGATCATATTTGAATCATAGTTTAACCCCTTTGGGAACCGACATGGATCGTATTCGAATCAGCGTCGTTAAACAATTCTTAAAATCATTTGGGGGCTTCCTGTTCAAACATGGGTCGTATTCAAACCAAAGAGAACATAGCTGTCGGTACCCTCTTGATTGGCATCGCCACACCCACTGGGGGCTATATGATCGTATTCGAATCCTAGCATAACCCCTTTGGGCCGGGTCTCTGGTCGTATTCGAACCGGAAGCCCCTAAGTTCTTCTGCTTTATAGCAAGTTTCTTCTGATTGTTTCAAAGTGTGTACGGCCGGGTCTCACCTTGCCGGCTTAAAACTTTGACCTACAGTGCTAGTTGAATACAATTGACGTTTTTAAGACTGGTAAACCGGAGTTGAGGTACCAACCTTATTACCCTGGTTATTTAAACCGGAAGTATGCTTGCAGGCTGCTAAGTGTGTTATTACGGCTGTATTAAGGACATACTTGAGGACCAGTCTTTTTTGATTCATATCCGGGTTATATATCTAAAACCTATGATTCTCAGCGCGGTAAGTCGCCTAGAGACTTGTGTTTTGTCCTATGCAGGATAGTCGAAGGCAACTATTTTGAGCTTAAGGAAAATAAATGATTGATTACGACCCGGAGGAATATAAGGAAGACAATTTCCATAGACTTCAGCATTCAATGCGTGCACGATGGCATGGCACAATTAAAATGTTGACTCTATTCTATTACAAGACTCGTGGAGTCCAAAAGGGTGAGGCATTGTTTGATAAGCCGCCAGCCGAGTTACGACGCTTGCTGGGTTGAAGTCCCCGGCTCGTCCCTCTCTTCTCCTCTGGCTATTCCCAAGGTCTGGAAAGTCGATGACTTCCAGTCGATGCCGCTCAGAGCTTCGAATTGAGTTTCCTCGTCAATTAACCCGGCCGGGTCAATCTCCGGGGCGAAGGTGTGCTGACGAGCCGGCGGGATTAAGCTGAGGGCTTCATAGCGAGGGGTCGGGATCCTCTGATTTTCCGCATTGTAACCTGGCTGGTACTTGGTCAGATCCGTGTCGTTTCCAATAAGAGTGGCCACTGGGCGCACGATCTTCACACAGGCGGCAAAGTCTTTTTGGTCGAAAGCCGTGCCATCTTCCTTCAGGCTTGGATAGCTGAGGGCGATGTCCGCCGGGTCTAACTCGGGCAGGAAAGCCTTGGTCTGGCTCAGCGCGGCGATAGCTCCGGCTCTTGCAGAGGCCCGTCGCAGCTCTTGGATACGTTGAGGCAGAATGGCGAGCCGGCGAAGCACTTCCGCCAGGTGAGTCGGCACCTCGTTGGATAGGGCCACCACAGCCAAGGCATGCTGTGACCCGGTGTAGAGTTGCTCCACCAGGGTGTACACGGCCTTCAGCTTGGTTACCACACTCTGGTTGAGGTTGGCACTTCTGGGACCTGTTTAACAGAATAAGATAAGCCGCCGACAAGGGTTAGTATGCGATATAAAGACTGCAAACTTGATGAAAGCCGGTAAAATGACTTACCGAAGATTGCGGCAACCATCTGGGACACTTGGCGCTTTAAACCGGAGAGTTCGGCGGTCTTCTCTGAGAGAGCCTTCTCTGCCTGTTCAGCCCGGTTCACCAGTGTGGCCTTTTCTTCGGCCCAAGCCTTTCGTTCAGCGTCAAACTCCGTCTTCAGCTTTTCTTGCGCGGCGATGCTGGACACAAATTTGGCATTTTCCTTCCGGGTCTCCATTTCTTGCATCTTCAGCCGGTTCCTGAGATCAGAGATGTCAGCCTCAAACTTCTTGCCAGCAGCCTGCATAAATTTCCGGGTTATGGCATGAACAGTTACTATGTAAATTTAAAGTCCCAAGTGTTGTCCAAGCAAAGACACTTGGCACTTGGGGGCTAATGCATATCGAACGTTCCTATCTACAAACTACCGGCTCATGGAAATAAGCCAGAACATAAGTCTACAACATACTCAATCATAAGTCGTCGACTTGGGGGCTAGCATGGTAAAGGTAACTATGCAGTAAGTAAGAGGACAGAAGAATAATACCTCAGATTTCTTCTGGATCTGGTTCACCATGGCAATCTCTGTGTCCCGGCTCTTGTGCACTTGGCTGACGTAGCCGGAGACGAGCTCTCCGATGCTCAGGTTGGCGTAGTCGGAGAGGTTCAGATTAACCCGGCGGGGCTGTAGCAACTCCCCCTTGGCGGAGCACTTGGCCAGCGCGGTAGGTCTCCCCGGCTCAACAAATTCCGTCCGGGTGATTACCACGTCCGGATCATCTGCTGGTTGAGCCGAGCTGGAGGCCTCCGGGTTAGCAGAAGCTTCTGCAGCTGCTTTGTTGGTTGGAGCGGTGGCTTCGGGAGCGGAGGCAGCTGGCGGTTCTTGATCTGCTGCCTCCGGCTCAGGCAAGTCCGGCTCTTCGACCGGCTTGGTCTTCTTCGCCCTCTTGGTGAGCTTGGCCTGGGCACTGAAAGGACAGAAAAGTTAAGCATAATAGTGTGAGTAAAGACAAAGTACAACATGAGATGGTTATCATTACCCGGGCACGGTCTTAAAAGCCGGCAGGCTTGACTGCATAGAGTCGCCAGAAGAGGGGGAGGTTTCCTGATAATTTGAGTCAGAAGAGTTGAGCGGTTGACGTACAACACCTGCCAAAGGATGAAAAGGGTACAATTTTGAGATCACCTCGGTCCGGCGTTTCCTCGATGCGTCAGGTAACCCGGAGGAGAGGTCGGTGTTTTTGTCGGTCCGGGTGTGCCGCCGACTTTCATGAACCTGTCGCTTCAAAATAAATTGAGGATCTTGATAAGCTAAAGGATTGGAAAAGCTTACTTTCTGGGTTACCCTTCGGACTTTCAGCCTTGGCAAGGGCTCCGAGTCGGAGGAAAGTGACATTACCTCTTCAACCACCGGGTTACTAGCTCCGGTGTCATCCTGTTGATGAACAAGTGTTGGTAAGGCGGACAGAAATAAACAATAAACATAACAAAGAGCTTACAGGTTCAGGGGTTACCTCTGACTCGGAGCTGTCGCTTAGTTGCATCAGCTCCGAAGCAGTTGGCCTACTTCCCTTCTTGCGGGGAGCGGCTTTCTTGGCGCCTTTCTTCGTCTTTCTGGCCTTCTTGGCCGCTTCATGGTCATATTTGACCCGCCAGAACTTGTCATCAGCCTGAAAAATACAATGATGATTTTGTAAAAGATTCAGATGAAAGTTATATACAGAAGATAAGATATTCAGATCAGTGGCTTACCGCTGGGGCTGGGTTGGTCTTGCAGAAGGGGGCTAACCCGGTCCTCCCGCAATCTGCCAGGCTCTCGTTCAAGAGAGCCTTGGTCATCTCCTCTGCAACGTCTTCAGGAAGATCGTTGCGGCTGTGTCTCTGGGGGTCATCCTTTCGGCCCGTGTACTCGCACATTAAGCCGGGGCGGCGGCTCAATGGGATCACCCGCCAGGAGGTCCAGACCCGGACCAGATCGATTCCATTGAGACCATTGCCCAAGAGAGCCTTGATCTTGTTGATGGTGGGGAGCAGAGGTTGGCGTTCCGCCTGAGTCAACTTGTCAGACAACGGGTGAGTTGGCTCTAGACATGAAGGGCGAAAGCCGGGCAGCGGGCTCTCGTCAGCCGGTGACGTGTCTTGGCAATAGAACCAAGTCATATTCCAGTCCTTTGGGTGACTCGGCGGCTCGGCATAAGGGAAAAGACAGTCTCTCCGTCTCTGAATGGAGATGCCGCCTAGCTCCAAACATGGCCCGTTGGCGCACTCGTTCTGGCGGTTCAAGTAAAAAATCTCTCTGAAGAGCAGCAGGCTGGGCTCCTCTCCAAGGTAGACCTCGCAGAACACTTGGAAGTTGGAGATGTTGGACACTGAGTTGGGTCCTATATCGTGTGGCCGCAGGTCAAAGAAGTTCAGCACGTTTCTAAAAAACATTGAGTCGGGCGGTGCGAAGCCCCGGCTCATGTGATGCGCAAAAATGACCACCTCCCCGTCCTTTGGCTGTGGTCTCTCCTCTGACGGGTCAGGGGCACGGTAGGACATGACATCCTTCTTGTGCAGGTAGCCTGACTTGACAAAATCTGCTAGCGTCTCGTTGGTGACATTGGACCTCATCCAATTGCAAGTGATGGAGGCTTTAGGAGCTTTGGGAGGCATGGTGAAAGTCGGCAGCCTATGATGAAAGGAAACGTCCGGTTTAAGTATAAGCCGGAGGAAGGTTATAGTTCAGTGTTAAGTGGCGGCTTACGGAGGGGACTAATGACATATATCTAAGTGCGCCAGGCTATTTAAGCCGCCTGAAGTATTGAGAGTAATTCGATTGTCTACGGCCGTATCACAGATGAGCCGGAACACCAGATTGCCTTCCTGGAAGACCCGGGATTTAACCCGGCGACTATGATAACGGTGCAGGTCCTGTTGGTAAATTGTTGAGCGAGCTGCTGCCACATCACACTGTTCGTCCAACAAGTCAAGAGCATCTTGGCGCGCCTGTTCATTATCCGCCTCAACGTAAGCCGCCACTCGAGGCGAGTCATGACGGATGTCACTAGGGAGGACTGCTTCTGCCCCATAAACCATGAAGAAAGGCGTGAAACCTGTAGATCTGTTAGGAGTAGTCTCTCCTCTGACGGGTCAGGGGCACGGTAGGACATGACATCCTTCTTGGGCAGGTAGCCTGACTTGACAAAATCTGCTAGTGTTTCGTTGGTGACATTGGACCTCATCCAATTGCAAGTGAATGAGGCTTTAGGAGCTTTGGGAGGCATGGTGAAAGTTGGCAGCCTATGATGAAAGGAAACGTCCGGTTTAAGTATAAGCTGGAGGAAGGTTATAGTTCAGTGTTAAGTGGCGGCTTACGGAGGGGACTAATGACATATATCTAAGTGCGCCAGGCTAGTTAAGCCGCCTGAAGTATTGAGAGTAATTCGATTGTCTACGGCCCTATCACAGATGAGCCGGAACACCAGATTGCCTTCCTGGAAGACCCGGGATTTAACCCGGCGACTATGATAACGGCGCAGGTCCTGTTGGTAAATTGCTGAGCGAACTGCTGCCACATCACGCTGTTCGTCCAACATGTCAAGAGCATCTTGGCGCGCCTGTTCATTATCCGCCTCAACGTAAGCCGCCACTCGAGGCGAGTCATGACGGATGTCACTAGGGAGGACTGCTTCTGCCCCATAAACCATGAAGAAAGGCGTGAAACCTGTAGATCTGTTAGGAGTAGTCTCTCCTCTGACGGGTCAGGGGCACGGTAGGACATGACATCCTTCTTGGGCAGGTAGCCTGACTTGACAAAATCTGCTAGCGTCTCGTTGGTGACATTGGACCTCATCCAATTGCAAGTGATGGAGGCTTTAGGAGCTTTGGGAGGCATGGTGAAAGTCGGCAGCCTATGATGAAAGGAAATGTCCGGTTTAAGTATAAGCCGGAGGAAGGTTATAGTTCAGTGTTAAGTGGCGGCTTACGGAGGGGACTAATGACATATATCTAAGTGCGCCAGGCTATTTAAGCCGCCTGAAGTATTGAGAGTAATTCGATTGTCTACGGCCCTATCACAGATGAGACGGAAAATTCTACGGCGCGTGGTTTCTTTAAACCGGAAATATAACCCGCCATGACTCCATGAGTGCAGTTTTTTACTAAGTATGGTGAAAACAGGTTTCACACATTCGCGGTAAATATTTTGGATCAAAATGGTCGGGCAAAAGAAAGGTTTCTAGACCTAAAAATAGACGCAGGGGAGTTCTTGAGCTTGAACGAGGCCTTTATGCAGTGAAAAGAGACCTACTTGCATTTGAAATGAGTACTAAACAGCCGCCGCACTAGTTTTACACTATACTAAGATCAAAAAGAGGCAGTAAAAATCAAATCTACTGAGGGCCGCGATGAACTACGAAGAACAGAGGAAGAACTACGGAGCCCTAGTACGGATCTGCCCTAGGGAGTAGCGAGGACTCACCGGTGCTGGAGAGATGCGGAGGTTGCCACCGTTTGTCTGGACCAAGTCAGGGTGATGCAGCGGCCAAGGTTGACGAAGACCGGGGGCGCGGCGGCGGCGGCGGAGTTCGAGCTCGGGCGGAGGAACAGTGGCGCGAGGAGGAAGAAGAGTGGCTGAAGGCCCATCGGGCCGGCCTATTTTTAAGGGCGAGCTCATAAGTGGGCGCGAGAAACGAGGAGACCACGGCGTGGTTATCTCCCCACGAAACGCCTCGATTTTCGGGATGGCAGTAAAGATAAGATCCGTTGCGGATCTGGTGGAGTAAAAAACGGGCTTAATGGAAGATGACGTCACGGCGGATTACCCGGAGTCCAGAGAATGACGTCACGCCGGGTTATGGCCTTCACACAAATGGTAAGCCGGAGATTTTTTCTGTCGAAAGAATTGAAGATTGACATGAGCCGGCTCAAATCAATCTGGGGCCTAATGTTGAGGATATAGACCTTAGAGTCACCCGCCAGGAGGGGCCGGGTTACTCATATGGTCATTGCCAGGAGCCCGGCGCCAAGCTTGAAGACGGTGGGCCAAAGATGGGCTTAAGACCAAGATATGGCTTAAGGCCCGTAGTTACAATCATTATCATGGTAGAACTTGTAGTGTAAGGCAAGAATAGTTGAGAGTCCGAGCCGGACATTCTTATGAGCCGGCCGGGACTCTGAGAGCTGCTGGGCGTCAGCCTCCCTATATAAAGGGACGACCCAGCAGCGGTTTAGGGACAAGTAAGATCTGATCGAGAGCCAGGCACAGCAGTTTAGCTCCCTGGTCATCGAAACCCTAATCAATACCACCTCAACTGGACGTAGGCTTTTACCTTCACCGTAAGGGGCCGAACCAGTATAAACCCTCGTGTTCCTTGTCCCGCTTAACCCCTTCAAGCTTCCTAGCTGCGATGGCTCCGCGACTAAGTCCTAGCTCGAGGACATCTGCTGTGACAATTCCACGACAGTCATCGTGGTTCAACTTCCATGGACAAGCTGTCATGTCTGCTGACTAATGCATTGCATACCGCTCACTGCAAGGAGCAGTAGTAGAGAAAACTTGTTCCAAAGATACCATTTTTCCGATAAAATTCTCGAGATATCATTAGTTTTTACACATGGGATTACTCCTGCAAGGGTCAATCACAACATGTGTTTTGTAAAAAAATGCATCTTGATGTTCCCCGTAATGCACGGGCATCTTGCTAGTTATAGAAGAAGCCCACACGGGCATCTTGCCGCTGGGTGCGCCAGCGACCCAAACTCAATTTTTTCAGTGCGGCATGGCCGTAGTTTGGCACACCCCTCTCCACATTTGCAAATAAGGCCTTCCCTCGTTCATCCTTTTCTCTCACAAGATAAAGTACTCATACAAATGCATCTTGATGTTCTGTGCAATGCACGAGGATGTTTCCTTGGGGGTCTCTCTAGCGCGGCGTGGCCGTAGTTGCAAGTGGCGCCCCTTGAGATGCCGACGTTGAGGGGCACTCGGATTTTGTCCTATGAGCAGGTAAGATGAGTTTGATCACGTAGTAAATGCATTATAAAGACTACCTCCGTGTCCATTTCCTAATTCTCCCCCCGCCCACTGTTTCACAGGTTAGGCTCGATGCGGGTGGAGATTGGCTTGCATATGTACGGGAGGGTACCAACATCAATTTGCACAACATTTACAACGGTGACACCGTTCTCGTAGAACCTTTGTCCAACATTGGGATCAGCCATGCAACAGGCCACCACCTGAATTGGTATGATGGAAACACGGTGAGATTGAAGAAGATAGCACGAACCTTGCACATGGCGGTCAAAGGTGGACCATGTTGTCTGCGGCCGATTTGTTGCTGTACGAGTACGAAGACGCTGTGCTCCTTTCTAACCGCATCTTCGCGGTGACAAACCAGGGGACTTGTTTCATATGGGACACATCCTACGGTATACTCCCTCTCTCCCAGTTTATTTGTTTTGAATTTTTTCCTTTTATAAGTTTCAAATTCAAATTTAGAGCTCCCCATCACATGTTGAGATTACAATGTCCACTAAATCGTTGCGTGCATGTATAGTAGAGAAACAAATCTCGAGTTTGGCACGAGTTCATGCAGCCGTAGCACCACAAGGCCTGGCGCAGGAGTTACATTTCCGTCTCGGGGCCCTCGGGACTGAGCTTCAGCGCCTTACTACACCTGCCTTTGAGTCAATAACATGTGGACCCGATAGGTGGCTGGTCCACATAGAAATATTTCAAATACTTGAAATGGACGGAAATGGTTTTGGAGGGTTTTGCCCAATATTTTGAACATGACCATGTGTTGAAACTCTTATATATGGAAAATATATTCCCACTGAGTTTCCCTGATTTTGCTCAAATATTTTTGAAGCTTTTAAATAATTTTAACCTATTAAAGACCATTTCTGGCCTAAAGAAAAAACCTTTAAATAAAATAGTAAAATTACTTTTAAAATTATATTTTTGTGGTTTATGGGAGTCCTATATCTAATAGGTTTCAAATATACTCTTTGAAATATTTTTCATACCCCAAATCAAGTACTTGTAGTGCAAACCTCAATTCAGGGGTTTTTGGAAAACTAATTTTTGAAAATACAATTTGGCCAAATTATTTTTGTAAGAAAATACTATGCTGTTCTATACACACGGCATTATCATTGGGCAAAAGTTTGGGGCAAGGAGATGAAGTATATAAGGTGGAGTTGTGTTGACTTTAAAGAGCACTTGAAAATCACAGAGAGAAAACCAATTCCAAATAAAAAAACCAAATAATGCAAAAGTTTTTGTTGATCCAAATTTTCATGCTTTATTAATGCAAATGACATGTTACAAAATGCAGGGTGTGACAGAAGAACAGCCTCCTGAGGAGAGGTGTCGTTGAGCTCGGTGAGCTTGTGTGGGTGAGGATGATCTGAATGATCCGTCCCAGATCCGTTGCCTCCTATGGTGGTGGCTAGTCCTATTTATAGAGGCCCCGGCCCTCTTCCCCAATGTTTAGGCGGGAAGGGATCCCACAACGGCCAATTTCGAAGGGAGAGAAGTAATACAATTTATCCTGACAAAAGGTGGTCTTCGCCTGCCAAAGACTCTGGCGGTGACGCCGCCGTGGGCTCCGCGGTGACCTCCGTCCCGCCGTCCTGCTGGTCTTGGTCTTGTTGCACCGATATGGAAACCTTTGCCTGATGCCTCGGGACTCCTCGCCTGCACCTGCCCATTTAGCACCAAAGAGGAAACTGGTACCCTGCGCCCGCTGGCGCCCTCCTGGCTTCAGTTGTCATGGCTCACGTCATGTGAACCTCATGAGGTGCCCTTCCGCCTTGATCTCTCCGCTCCTCTCGAGCCAGCCTAAGGAGGCTGCCCCTGAGGAGGTCTTGTGTTGTCCACCTCGTGAGGCTTGGCCCCTCGCGAGGGTCTTGAGTAGTTGTTGGTGAAGGTGGGTCGTACCAGGTCGTTGGTGGCGCCACACCGTGGGCCGCAGGCAGGCAAGTCTGGGGACCCCCGTTCCTAGAACGCCGACCCCGTTGACGGGTACAACTTTTTCCCATACCCATCACCTGTCAGGGTAAATGGGTACCCGCGGGTAAAATTACCCGGATTTGCAACACATCAATTTGAGCATTACATAGTCATAAACAACAACTTATAATAATAATTATAAACATCAACATGTCATGACAGCAACACATGAATACATGATATCATCTATGTACAACAAATATATTCTTACTCTAAGATCAGCGCTCATAATCATAAAATAGTAAATAAAATTGAAACTCACCTAGCCGAAATAACCTTGCTCTTGTTCTTGTGTTTGGTAGCAGCAACAGATGGATGATGCTAAGCAAGCTAGGGTGTCGCTGCTTCATGGACAACTTGGACATAGTGCTGCAACGATGCTGCGCCTTGGATCCCAGAGCAGGAGATGGGAGACCTTGATGTCAGCCGGGGAGTAGGCTCTTTCCTAGAGCGCGGAGGCGCAAGGCACCATTCGACAATAGGGTTAGGCTTGGGCTCGTGGTAGGCGTGCCGTGATCCTGGCTGTGGTGGGCACTGAGTTGTAGCTCCACCTCGCAGTTCCCGTCCACGCGTGAGCTATGATCATGCTCCCTGGATCCATCGTGTTGGCGTCCACCTCGGAGGACAGGAAAGGGGTGGTGGTGCGAGGCATCAAGCAACAGGAGGCGCCGGCGGAACTGGACAGTGGCGAGAAGATGAGATCGATCTGCTGGGCGCTGGCTGCAACGAGCGTGGGAGGTAATTTTAGACATGAATCACGCTGATATAGCCATATAAGGAGCGAGGCAATTCTGGACATTAATCACCTTTTAGAGACAAGTGAAGGAAATATGCCCTAGAGGCAATAATAAAGTTGTTATTTTATATTTCCTTATATCATGATAAATGTTTATTATTCATGCTAGAATTATATTAACCGGAAACTTGATACATGTGTGGATACATAGACAAAACACCGTGTCCCTAGTAAGCCTCTACTAGACTAGCTCGTTAGTCAAAGATGGTTAAGTTTCCTAACCATAGACATGTGTTGTCATTTGATGAACGGAATCACATCATTAGGAGAATGATGTGATAGACAAGACCCATCTGTTAGCCTAGCATAATGATCATTTACTTTTATTGCTATTGCTTTCTTCATGACTTATACATATTCCATTGACTATGAGATTATGCAACTCCCGAATACCGGAGGAACACCTTGTGTGCTATCAAACGTCACAACGTAACTGGGTGATTATAAAGATGCTCTAGAGGTGTCTCCAAATGTATTTGTTGGGTTGTCATAGATCGATATTAGGATTTGTCACTCCGAGTATCAGAGAGGTATCTCTGGGTCCTTCGGTAATGCACATCACTATAAGCCTTGCAAGCAATGTGACTAATAAGTTATTTACGGGAAGATTCATTAAGGAACAAGTAAAGAGACTTGCCGGTAACGAGATTGAACTAGGTATGATGATACCGACGATCGAATATCGGGCAAGTAACATACCGATGACAAAGGGAATGATGTATGTTGTCATTACGGTTTGACTGATAAAGATCTTCGTAGAATATGTAGGAACCAATATGAGCATCCAGGTTACGCTATTAGTTATTGACCGGAGAAGTGTCTCGGTCATGTCTACACAGTTCTCGAACCCATAGGGTTCGCACGCTTAATGTTCGATGATGATTTGTATTATGAGTTATGTGTTTTTGGTGACCGAAGATTGTTTGGGGTCCCAGATGAGATCACATACATGACGAGGAGTCTCGAAATGGTCGAGAGGTAAAGATTGATATATTGGACGATGGTATTGGGACACCGGAATAGTTTTGGGATGTTTTGGATATTTATCAGAGTACCGAGGGTTTACCGGAACCCCCCGGGGAAAGTAATGGGCCAACATGGTCCACAGGGGAGAGGGGAGGCAACCCACAAGGGGTGTCCACGCCCCCTCCCATAGGGAGTCCGAATTGGACTAAGGGAGGGGGTGCATTCCTTCTCCTCTTCCCTCTCCCTTCCCTCTTTCCTCCTCCATGAGAAGGAAAAAGGGGGGGCGAATCCTACTAGGATTGGAGTCCTAGTAGGACTCCCCTCTCCTTAGCGCACCCCTTGGTGGCCGGCCTCCTCCTCCCTTCCTTTATATACGAGGGCAGGGGGCACCCCAAAGCACAACAGTTATTCTCTTAGCCGTGTGCGGTGCCCCCTCCACAGTTTACTCCTCCAGTCATAGCGTCGTAGTGCTTAGGCGAAGCCCTGCGCGGATCACATCACCATCACCGTCACCACACCATTGTGCTGACAAAACTCTCCCTCGACCCTCTGCTGGATCAAGAGTTTGAGGGACGTCATCGAGCTAAACATGTGCTGAACTCGGAGGTGCCGTATGTTTGGTACTAGATCGGTTGGATCGCGAAGACGTTCGACTACATCAACTGCGTTATACTAATGCTTCCGCTTTTGGTCTGTGAGGGTACATAGACACACTCTCCCCCTCTCGTTACTATGCATCTCCTAGATAGATCTTGCGTGATCGTAGGATTTTTTTTTGAAATTGCTTGCTACGTTCCCCAACAGTGGCATCCGAGCCAGGTCTATGCGTAGATGATATGCACGAGTAGAACACAAAGAGTTGTGGGCGGTGATCCTCATACTGCTTACCACCAATGTCTTATTTTGATTCGGCTGTATTGTTAGATAAAGCGGCCCGGACCAACCTTACATGACCACGTTCATGAGACCGGTTCCACCGACAGACATGCAACTTGTTTTGCATAAAGGTGGCTGGCGGGTGTCTGTCTCTCCAACGTTAGTTAAATCGAATTTGACTACGGCCGGTCCTTGTTGAAGGTTAAAACAGCAGACTTGATAAAACACCGTTGTGGTTTTGATGCGTAGGTAAGAACGGTTCTTACTAGAAGCCCGTAGCAGCCATGTAAAACTTGCAACAACAAAGTAGAGGACGTCTACCTTGTTTTTGCAGGGCATGTTGTGTTGTGATATGGTCAAGACATGATGTGATATACGTTGTTGTATGAGATGATCATGTTTTCTTAAAAGTTATCGGCAACTGGCAGGTGCCTTATGGTTCTCGCTTTTTTGAATGAAATGCAAACGCCATCTAATTGCTTTACTTTATCACTATGCGTTAGCGATAGTTGTATAAGCAATAGTTGGCGAGACGACCACGACGCTATGATGGAGATCAAGTGTCAAGCCGGTGACGATGGAGATCATGACGGTGCTTTGGAGATGGAGATCAAAGGCACAAGATGATCATCGCCATATCATGTCACATATTTTAATTGCATGTGATGTTTATCTTTTATGCGTCTTATTTTGCTTAGTATGGCGGTAGCATTATAAGATGATCCCTTAACTAAATTTCAAGGTATAAGTGTTCTCCCTGAGTATGCACCGTTGTGAAAGTTCTTTGTGCTGAGACACCACGTGATGATCGGGAGTGATAGGCTCTACCTTCATATACAACGGGTGCAAGACAGTTTTGCACATGCGGAATACTCGGGTTAAACTTGATGATCCTAGCATGTACAGACATGGCCTCGGAACACGGGAGACCGAAAGGACGAACGTGAATCATATAGTAGATATGATCAACATAGAGATGTTCACCATTGATGACTACTCCATCTCACGTGATGATCGGACATGGTTTAGTTGATTTGGATCACATATCATTTAGATGACTTGAGGGATGTCTATCTAAGTGGGAGTTCTTAAGTAATATGATTAATTGAACTTAATATATCATGAACTTAGTCCTGATACTATTTGCATATCTATGTTGTAGATCAATAGATTGCGATGTAGCTTCCCGTTTATTTTTGATATGTTCCTAAAGAAAAATAAGTTGAAAGGTGATAGTAGCAATGATGCGGACTGGGTCCGTGATCTGAGGATGGTCCTCATTGCCGCACAGAAGAATTATGTCCTTAATGCACCGCTAGGTGACATACCTATTGCAGGAGCAGATACAGACGTTATGAATGTTTGGCAAGCTTGATATGATGACTACTTGATAGTTTAGTGCACAATGGTTTACGACTTAGAACTGGGACTTCAAAAACGTTTTGAATGCCACGAAGCATATAAGATGTTCCAAGAGCTGAAATTGGTATTTCAGACTCATGCCTGAGTCGAGACGTATGAGACCTATGACAAGTACTTTGCCTACAAGATGGAGGAGAATAGCTCAACCAGTGAGCATGTGCTCAGAATGTCTGAGTACTACAATCGCTTGAATCAAGTGGGATTTAATCTTCGAGATAAGATAGTGATTGACAGAGTTCTCTAGTCACTATCACCAAGTTACTAGAACTTCGTGATGAACTATAATATGCAAGGGATGACAAAAACAATTCCCAAGCTCTTCGCGATGCTAAAATTGACGAAGGTAGAAATCAAGAAAGAGCATCAAGTGTTCATGGTTAACAAGACCACTAGTTTCAAGAAAAAGGGCAAAGGAAAAGAAAGAGAACTTCAAGAAAGAATGGCAAGCAAGTTGCCACTCCCGTGAAGAAACCCAAATCTAGACCTAAGCCTGAAACTGAGTGCTTCTACTGCAAAGGGAATGGTCACTGGAAGTGGAACTACCCCAAATACTTGGCGGATAAGAAGGATGGCAAAGTGAACAAAGGTATATTTGATATACATGTTATTGATGTGTACTTTACTAGTGTTCATAGTAACTCCAGGGTATTTGATACCGGTTTAGTTGCTAAGATTAGTAACTCGAAACAAGAATTGCAAAATGAACAGACACTAGTTAAGGGCGAGGTGACGATGTGTGTTGGAAGTGATTCCAAGGTTGATAAGATCACCATCGCACACTCCCTCTACCTTCAAGAGTAGTGTTGGACCAAAATAAATGTTATTTTGTGTTTGCGTTGAGCATGAATATAATTGGATCATATTTATTGCAATACGGTTATTCATTTAAGTCAGAGAATAATTGTTGTTCTGTTTACATGAATAAAACCTTCTATGGTCATACACCCAATGTAAATGGTTTACTGAATCTCGATCGTAGTGATACACATATTCATAATATTGATGCCAAAAGATGCAAAGTTGATAATGATAGTGCAACATATTTGTGGCACTGCCGTTTAGGTCATATTGGTGTAAAGCGCATGAAGAAACTCCATACGGATAGATTTTTGGGATCACTTGATTATGAATCATTTGATACTTGCGAACCATGCCTCATGGGCAAGATGACTAAAACTCCGTTCTGCGGAACAATGGAGCGGGCCACTAACTTATTGGAAATAATACATACCGATGTATGCGGTCCGATGAGTGTTGAGGCTCACGGCGGGTATCGTTATTTTCTGACCTTCACATGTGATTTGAGCAGATCTATGTCGGGGGAAATCGACACCTATGGAATCACTGGGATCCCTTCTACGGTTGGCGGGCGCGAGGTTGTGCAAAGAGCGGGTCTGACAGGAAGCACACGGATCGCTTACCCAGGTTCGGGTCGCGAAGATGCGTAATACCCTAGTCCTTCTTTGGTGGATGTATTCGAGTGTTCTTGTGTTCTTGAGCTAGCTACGGGGTGCAACTTGCCCAAAAGATCTGAATCCTCCTCCTGGTCGCCTCGGGCCTCCTTTTATAGGCAAAAGGGGATGCCACAGTGGCACATAGGAGGTGGAAAGGTATACAATGGATGAGTCTATCCTTTGGCACCGTCGGACAAACGCATTTAATGCGCTGCCGACGTGCCCCTCTCGCTTTATCGGGGACGGCAAGGAAGCACGTCCCAGCTGTCGCCGCCTCGCCTGGCTTCGACACGCGTCCGAGCCGACGAGGCGTCGTGGCACCACGTTGGCTGGCTGCTAGGCTGGCGCGGTGGTGGAGCCTTCACGAAGACCTGCATGCCACCACGCAGGTGCTTGCTGCGTCGGTTGTGGAGGCCGCCCGTCGCCACGTAGGTGCCTGCTCAGCTGGTTGAGCTGGCAGCTGCATGGGGACGGCGGTGGAGCTTTGGCAGACGCGGGCCTGGCCGTGGCCCCGTAAGTGTCTTTGGCAAGGGCCTTGCCGGGGCACCGGCAAGGGTCTTGCCGCGACACCGTGGTTGTCCCCGGCAAGGGTCATGCCGGGGGTCTCGTGGATCTCCTCGGCAGGGATCTCGCTGAGGGTCGTCGTCTTCTGGTCCTCATCTGATCTTGTGTGTTCATGATCTTGACAAAGATCTGCATGCCACCACATAGGTGCCTCCCGAGCCTTGGTTCCAATGTAGTTGGTTGGTGGTGTTTGGAACCCTGGGGCTCAAGGGTGGCTCACTTCGCTGGTGTTGGGCAAGCTGCCCCGGCAAGGCTCTTGCCGGGGCCGCGGAGGCCGCCCCGGCAAGGGTCTTGCCGGGGGAGCCCGCCTCGCCCCTTTGCTCTTTAGCGCTTCTGGTCTTGGCGTTGCCTTGTTTGTCTTGTGCTTCGGTTTCCCTCCGGATTCCCACCTTTGCCCTGTTAAGTGTGGCCGCGGGCGCGGCTCTGACTGCCCGTGCACAAGTAAAGGGGCAAAAGGAGAGCCCCTACTTTTGTACACCGACAATCTACTTAATGAAACACAAGTCTGAAACATTTGAAAAGTTCAAAGAATTTCGGAGTGAAGTGGAGAATCATCGTAACAAGAAAATAAAGTTTCTACGATCTGATCGCAGAGGCAAATATTTGAGTTATGAGTTTGGCCTTCATTTAGAACAATGTGGAATAGTTTGACAACTCATGCCACCTGGAACACCACTACATAATGGTGTGTCCGAACGTCGTAACCGTACTTTATTAGATATGGTGCAATCTATGATGTCTCTTATCAATTTACCACTATCGTTTTGGGGTTATGCATTAGAGATAGTTGCATTCACGTTAAATAGGGCACCGTCTAAATCCGTTGAGACGACACCGTATGAACTGTGGTTTAGCAAGAAACCTAAGATGTCGTTTCTTAAAGTTTGGGGTTGTGATGCTTATTTGAAAAAACTTCAGCCTGATAAGCTCGAACCCAAATCGGAGAAGTGCGTCTTCATAGGATACCCAAAAGAAACTGTTGGGTACACCTCCTATCACAGATCCGAATGCAAGATCTTTGTTGCTAAGAATGGATCCTTTCTAGAGAAAGAGTTTCTCTCGAAAGAAGTGAGTGGGAGGAAAGTAGAACTTGAAGAGGTAATTGTAGCTTCTCTCGAATTGGAAAGTAGCTCATCACACAAAACCGTTCCCGTGATGCCTGCACCAACTAGTGAGGAAGCTAATGACAATGATCATGAAACTTCGGATCAAGTTACTACCGAACCTCGTAGGTCAACCAGAGCACGTTCCGCACCAGAGTGGTACAGTAATCCTGTTCTGGAAGTCATGTTACTAGACCATGACGAACCTATGAACTATGAGGAAGCGATGATGAGCCCAAATTCTGATAAATGGATTGAGGCCATTAAATATGAGATAGGATCCATGTATGAGAACAAAGTATGGACTTTGATTGACTTGCCCGATGATCGGCGAGCCATTGAGAATAAATGGATCTTCATGAGGAAGACGGATGCTGATAGTAGTGTTACTATCTACAAAGCTCGAATTGTCGTAAATGGTTTTCGACAAGTTCAAGATGTTGACTACGATGAGATTTTCTCACTCGTATCGATGCTTAAAGTCTATCCGAATCATGTTAGCAATTGCCGCATTTTATGGAATCTGGCAAATGGATGTCAAAACTGCATTCCTTAATGGATTTATTAAAGAAGAGTTGTATATGATGCCACCAGAAGGTTTTGTCAATCCTAAATGTTCTAACAAAGTGTGCAAGCTCCAGCGATCCATCCATGGACTGGTGCAAGCATCTCGGAGTTGGAATATACGCTTTGATGAGTTGCTCAAAGCATATAGTTTTATACAGACTTGCGGTGAAGCGTGTATTTACTGTCGGCGTTCTGGGAACGGGGGTCCCCAGACTTGCCTGTCTGCGGCCCACGACGTGGCTCCACAAGCGGGCCCGTACGGCCCATCTTCACCAACAAGCACTCAAGACCCTCGCGAGGGGCCAAGCCTCACGAGGCGGACGACACAAGACCTCCTCGGGAGTGCCTTCACCAGGATGGCTCGCGAGGGGCGGAGAGATCAAGGCGAGGCAAACCTCGCGAGATTCTCATGACGTGAGCCATGACGATCGAGACCAGGCGGGCGCCAGCGCGCATAGTGTCCTTGCTTCCTCTTTGGTGCTAAGGAGGCAAGCGCAGGCGAGGAGTACCGAGGCGTCAAGCAAAGGTTTCCATATCTGTGCAACGAGACCAAGACCAGCAGGATGGCAAGACGGAGGCCACCATGGAGCCCAAGACGGCGTCACCACCAGAGCCTTTGGCAGGCGAATACTACTTTTGTCGGGATAAGCTGTACTAGATGTCCCCTTTAAAATTGGCCGTTGTTGGCTCCCTTCCCGCTCAATATTTGGGAAGAGGACCAGGGCCTCTATAAATAGGGTTAGCCACCATAGTAGAGGGTATCGGATCCTCACCTACCAGAACTCATCTCGAGCGATCCTCACACCCACCAAGCACACGAACACCTCACCTCAGGAGGCTGTTCTTCCCCTTGTACTGTTCATCCGCAGCCCAAGAGGCAATCCACCACCACCACACTGGAGTAGGGTATTACACCACAACGGTGGCCCGAACCAGTATAAATCTCATGTCTTGTGTGTTGAGAGTTCGTCGTGCTTAGACTAGAGATCGTGAAGCGTGTGAGGGCAAGATCGGTGAGGGGGAGATCTTCGCGCACACCCTAGTGTTTGAACCTTAAGGGTTTTGCCGGAACCCGAGATCTGACATTTGGTGCGCCAGGTAGGGGTGCACCAGAGTTTTCCTTCCGTTGATCTGCTCTACGTCGTCGCTGCGCTCTGCCCCCATGACAAGCGCAGCGCTTTCCGCTCCGGCGACCGATGCAAGCGGCGGGGCCAGGGGCATCGAGCCCTTGCTCCCGCCTTGCGGCAGGTGCAATGGCCACCCAAGTTCAAGCCGGAGATGCCGCCACGCTACGACGGCGTGGCGGATCCGGTGGTTTTCCTGCTAGCATACGAGGAAGCCGTCCTCGAGGCCGGGGGCGGCGACAAGGTCATGGCCAGCTGGCTTCCCATGGCCCTGACTAGCATGCCACGCGCCTGGCTGCTCAACCTCCCCGGATCCACGGTGGCGTCTTGGGAGGATCTGCGCGATCTCTTTGTCGCGCCCTTTGCGGCACCGACACCCCACGCGGTCGCGACCCTCCTTTGCGGCTCGCAAGCACCGCCCTCGGGTTGTCACATCAAGCCATTCCCTACGCCAGATCGGCGCCCCTTCCAAGTGCCCGGGGGCTCCACCGGGCTGGGCCGTGCCCGAGTCCGACCTCACCTTCGACTCAGCGGATCATCCCGTCTCCACTGCCAACTTGGGTATGCTCCCAATGCTTTGGACACCCACCATCTGCAACGTGCCCATCACCAAGACCCTCAACGTACCACTCGAGCGGCTCCGCCTCAGCAAGCCTTTCTCGGGGGTTGGCGGTGGCACCGCCCACTCCCTGGGTCAGATCCGCCTTCCTGTCACCTTCGGCACGCGCGACAATTACCACACCGAGCTGGTCGACTTCGACATCGCCCGCATCGGCCTCCCGTACAACGCCATCCTCGGATACCCGGCTCTGGCCCAGTTTATGGCAGCAACCCATCCGGCTTACAACCTCATGAAGATGCCTGGGAGCAAGGGCATCCTCACCATCGAGGGGGACACCAAGGAGGCCTTGGTGGCACTCAAGCTTGCCCCCAAGGCCGCTGCGGTGGCACAGCCCGCCGGCGCAGGCGCCTCCGAGGCCAAGGGAGCCGCACCAACCAAGAAGAAGCAGTTGTTCACCCAAGACAAGGCAGAAACCAAGCAGGTGCCCATCAGTGAGGACGGGCCCTCAGGAGCCACCTTTACCATAGGTGCCGACCTCGACCCTGACCAAGAGGAAGTGTTGGTGAAGTTCTTGCGTGCAAACAAGGAGATATTCGCATGGGAACCCAAACAGCTGGTGGGGGTCCCGAGAGAGGTGATTGAGCATCACTTAAAGGTGTGCCCCAATGTACGCCCCGTGAAGCAGCAGGCGAGACGATAGTCCACGGAGAAGCAGGCCTTCATCGTCCAAGAAACCTGCAAGCTGGAGGCGGTGGGTGCCATTCGCGAGGTTCGGTACCCCGAGTGGCTGGCGAACCCCGTTGTTGTGCCGAAGAAAGGCGGGAAAGAGCGCATGTGTGTCGACTTCACCAACCTCAACAAGGCCTGCCCCCAAGATCCGTTCTCGCTTCCACGCATCGACCAGATTGTCGACTCCACCACCGAGTGCGATTTGCTGTGCTTCCTAGATGCATTCTCGGGCTACCACCAGATCAAGATGGCGGTAGAAGATGTGGAGAAGACCGCCTTCCTGACCCCGTGTGGGGTGTACTGTTATACTTGCATGCCTTTCGGACTGCGCAACGCTGGAGTGACCTTTCAGCGGCTGATGCACATCGCCTTAGGGCGGCAGCTCGGGAGAAACGCGGAGGCCTACATCGACGACATTGTGGTGAAGTCTCGGGAGGCGAGAACCTTGATCCAAGACCTGGAGGAGACCTTCGCAAGCCTGCGCCAGGTGAACTTGCGACTCAACCCGGAGAAGTGCGTGTTCGGTGTCCCTTCCGGCAAGCTACTGGGTTTTCTCGTATCGCACAGAGGGATCGAGGCGAACCCAGAAAAGGTCAAGGCAATCGAAGACATGAGGCCGCTGCAGACCCTCAAGGAGATGCAGAAGCTTGCCGGTCGTGTGACTGCGTTGGGGCGCTTTATCTCCAAGCTGGGAGAGCGTGCCCTACCGTTCTTCAAGCTAATGAAGAAGAAGGGCCCATTCGAGTGGACTCCAGAGGCCGACCAAGCGTTTCAAGACCTTAAGAGATACCTAACCAGCCCTCGAGTGATGGTAGCGCATCGACCCCTCAAGCCCTTGGTGCTCTACCTGTCTGCCACACCCCACTCCGCCAGCGCAGCACTGGTAGCCCTCAAAGAAGAGCGCTAGGGCAAGGGCCCGTCAAGTGGAGCCACCGGACCGGACGGAGAGGCACGGCACGAAGGCGAAGCTCCTGAAGCAGCGACTACTTTGGCAGATCACCAAGCCCCTGAAGCCGAAGACCCCGAAGACACACCTCAACCCTCGGAAGTCGAGGGCTCTGTCAGCTCTCCCGCCCTCGTCGAGCACCCGGTGTATTTCACCAGAACAGTGCTGAGGGATGTGAGGGCACGATACCCCATGTCTCAGAAGATCCTACTCGCGCTCCTGGTGGCCTCGCACAAGCCGCGCCACTACTTCTAGGGTCATCCCATCAAGGTCGTCTCGGCTTACCGACTGGAAAGAGTGCTCAGGAGCCCCAATGCTGTCGGGCGAGTCGCCGAATGGAACATCGAGCTGCAAGCGTTTGACTTCGAGTTCAGCACGACCAGGGTCATCAAGGGGGCTGTGCTCGCAGACTTTGTGGCGGAATGGTCCGACGCCCCAGAGCTCGAAGCAGGTGAGGATCAATCCCTAGCTCCAGGAAGCGAAGCACCGGATGGCTGGGTCATGTACTTCGACGGCGCATTCTCATGCCACGGCGCGGGGGCTGGAGCGGTGCTCATCTCACCCACCCAGGACAAGCTCTACTCTACCGTGCAGCTCTGCTTCCAGCAGGGCGAGAAGGTCTCCAATAACGTAGCAGAATACGAGGGCCTCATAGCTAGCCTCAGGGCTGCGGTGGCCCTGGGGGGAGGCGTCTCACCATCAAGCGCGACTCGCAGCTCCTCGTCAACTTCTCCAACAAGGTATATGAGCCAAAGGATGAGCACATGGAGGCATACCTCGCGGAGGTGCGCAAGATGGAAAAGCAGTTCTTGGGTCTGGAATTACAGCATGTGCCCCGTGGCACCAACAAGAAAGCCGACGACATCGCCAGAAGAGCATCCAAGCGGCTACCCCAAGAGCCTGGCGTCTTTGAGGAGCGGCTCTTCAAGCCGTCAGCAACGCCGCCGCTCTCAAGAACAGCGTTGCCTCGTGAGGAGCTCCCTCAACCACCTGCCTCAGGAGCCCTGGCCTGCGGCCCGACCTCGGGAGCGCGGTTGCTCTTGGCGCTCGAACCTCAGGAGGGTGCTGGATCAAGGAATTCAAGGAATACCTGATGCAAGGGACGCTGCCGGAAGAGGAGCAGGACATGGAGCGTGTGACCCGACAAGCCACGGCATACTGCATCCGGGACGGTGAGTTATACTGGAAGCGGCCAAATGACGTTTCCCTACGTTGCACCTCCAGGGAGCAAGGAAAAGGGCTGCTGACCGACATACACGGTGGGGACTGCGGGCACCACTCGTTGTCACGGACCCTCGTCGGCAAGGTGTTTCGCAGTGGATTCTACTGGCCCATGACACTCAATGATGCGACTGAGTTGGTAAGGTCCTACGAGGCATGCCAATTCCACGCCAAGCAGATTCATTAGCCGGCTCAGGGCCTCCAGACCATCCCACTCTCATGGCCGTTCGCGGTCTGCGGGCTGGATATCTTGGGCCCGTTCCCTCGAGCGCCTGGGGGCTACCGCTACCTCTACATCGCCATCAACAAGTTCACCAAGTGGCCGGAGGTAGAAGCCGTCCGCACCATCCCAGCTGGCTTCGCGGTCAAGTTCATCTAGGGTCTCGTGAGCCGTTTCCGGGTCCCCAACCGCATCATCACCGATAACGGCTCACGGTTCACTAGTAATCTCTTCAAGACATATTGTGCTAACCTTGGAACACAGATCTGCTACACTTCGGTGGCACACCCCAGGAGCAATGGTCAGGCCGAATGCGCCAACGCAGAGGTCCTGAGGAGCCTCAAGACCAGGACCTTCAAGAAGAAGCTCAAGGCATGCGGCAGGGGCTGGCACGACGAGCTCCAGTCCGTGCTGTGGTCCATCCGCACCACCGCCACCAAGCCAACGGGTGAGACCCCATTCTTCCTCGTCTATGGAGCAGAAGCAGTTCTCCCTCACAAGGTGAAACATCGCTCCACGTAGGTCCCGGTGTTCGATGAGGCGCAGCAGGACGCCTTGCGAGGGATGGACCTCGTGCTGGGGGAGGAACGCCACTGTAAAGCCGCGCTATGAGCGGCAAGGTATCAGCAGGCGCTGCGGCGGTACCACTGCCGCAACATCCGCTCCAGGACGCTCGAGGTGGGTGACCTCGTCCTAAGGCGGGTGCTCTCCAGGGAAGGGCTGCATAAGCTCTCACCCATGTGGGAGGGCCCATTCAGGGTCGCCCATGTCTCCAGGCCTGGCGCTGCGCGCCTGGAGACGCAGGACGGGGTACCCATCCAGAACCTCCGAAAGTTCTACCCATGAAGAAAGGCTCAGCGCCTGTGAAAAAGGCCAAGTGCCTGTGAAGGTCTCCGCTCGTGACACTCTCACGTAATAATGAGTGGGGTTGTACACGCCCCGGAGTCTCAGGAGTGCCGCCCTCGGGCCTCGGGGGCTCCCTCCCACGTCCTAGTGGCAGCACTTAGCTCCGCGCTGGTGAGAAGACTTGAAGACTAGACTAGGTGCCGGACGCGGCTTTTCATTTGCTTTCCGTAGTTGGCTCGCCCCTCTTTAATTGAAGTTTGCTTCTGGTGTTCTCGGCTGATTTGGTTATGTTGCCTTCTGCCTCTGTTTCCGTCTTCAGTTTAGCCTGTACTCTCTCTCGCATTCCTCGCGAGGGGGCTGGACAGGTGCCCTCGTGAGCGTTTTTCCCTTTTTCTGCTTTTCTTCTGCTTTTCGTGAGGCACCCTCGTTCGAGCCCACAAGCTGGCGCACCTCTCCTAATCCGTGCCCCATGGGTACCGCGATACAAAGCGCTGGGTCAAGGCCAGTGGCGCCTGCGACCAAGGTTCGGAAAATGTTAGGCCTCCTGACGAGTTTTTGCAGTTTCTAAGCGCCTACCAGGCCAAGGGGGCCTCGACAGGTACCAGGAAGCGAGCACCTCGTGGAGAGGAGGCTACTTCGAGCACGTCAAGCTAAGTTATCCTTACATAAAACGATGATGTTGCGACACAGCACAGGGACGATGAACATAGCATAATAACTGGGAAATCATAGTTCGTTGATCGCCCCTCCGGAGCCCCATACTGGTTTCTTTCTTAATACAGGAAGGAAAGGAAGAACGAGATAAAAGCGGCGCGTGCCCCCATGGCAGACCGCGAAGGCGGGCTCTTGGCGCCGACCCGAGCTCAGCCAGACCCCTCCTCGCGCTTCACAGGGGCGCGGCGACGAGACGACATGTCAGGACCCCGATTCTAAGTCACACCGATCTAGCATGTAACACATCATATCACTTTGCGGCCTCACGCACGGTATTCCCACGGGTGCCACCTTACCTGGCCCATGACCGTTTGCGCCTTTTGGCTCACGTATATGATAGTGTCGCTAGCATCCATATGACAGAGAACACGAGCCGACATGACTAGTCGTGAACCCAAAGTGGCACTAACTTACAGGGACACGCATACATGACCCAGCAACGAACGTGTCGGTCATCAGCGAGTGGATTCGGGCTGTAGCAACTGGGCTAGAAGGACTCCGGGATTCCGGGCTGTAGTAGGCTAGCAGGACTCCGAAAGACACCGCGTGACATTTCCCCGAAGGGACAGACACATGATCGAGGAAGGACACATGCCGGCCAGTCTAAGTGTTCTGGAGCAGTAGCAACTGGGCTAATAGGACTCCCGTAAACCGGGCTGTAGCAGACTACATGGCTCAGTGGAAGCACTAGACTACATTTCCCCATAAGAGAGGCTACCAAGGATAGACAACTAGGTTGTCGGATCCCACACATACCAAGAATTTCAAATCATACACACAATATGCTCGATATGTGTAAATACAACATGGCATCCCAACAAAACTCTACAAGTCAAAGTATTTATTCATTAGGCTCTGAGGAGCCAAGTTTACAAGCATAGGTCTCATGACCCCACATACAGAGCATATAAGCAACAAGCGGAAGCAAAACCTGTCTGAGTACAGACAACTACAAATGAAAAAGGCTGAGAAGCCTGACTATCTACAAGACCCTGGCGAGGGCACAAGATCGTAGCTGAGGTAACAAGCTAAACGTCGAAGTCCACGCGGAACTACTAGCGAGACTGAAGTCTCTCTGAAAAAACATAAATTAAGCAAACGTGAGTACAAATGTACCCAGCAAGACTTACATCAAAACTAACTACATATGCATCAGTATCAACAAGGGGGTGGTGGAGTTTAACTGCAGCAAGCCAGCTTTGACTCGGTGGCTATCCTAACTACGACTGCAAGTAACTCTTTGAGGTGGCGCACACGAGTCCACATATTCACCATATCAATACACCACTATGGATCTGCTCCCGTCTTCCTACGAGAACGCCATCCATAGCACTCACGCTTATCTTGCGCATTTTAGAGTATCCACTTTCACTTGTCTATGAACTGTACAGGCAACCCAGAAGTCCTTTACCGCGGACACGGCTATTCGAATAAATGATGTTAACCTTGCAGGGGTGTACTTCTTCACACACGTTCTCGCCACTTACCACCATGTACACGTCGTGTATCTCGGCAACCTTCAAGCGGAAGCCTGGCGAGGGAGTCGGCCACGACCTGACTAACCACACAAGTCTCTAGTCCAGGTTTATCGCCTATTCGGGTTCCATCCGCAAGGAGGTCCGGCCGGGGTGTCGCTCACGACCCCAAACGATGTGTAGGGTTCCCAAGCCCACCTCGACGGATGGTTCTACGCTTGGTACACCGTGCCACTATGCCTAGTCTGTCCCAAGCCCACCTCTACCGGGTGCCACTTGGTAGACTGCTAACACTACCTACAAACACCAGAAACTAGTTGCAACTCCTGGACAGAGATCAGGTTGATTAATGTGTGGTAGTAACTGTTCACGGATCACAAACACAGAACTCAGTTCCTGAGGACGGTTTCAATGAGACAACCCACCATGTACTCCTACATGGCCTCTCACCGCTACCTTTACCAAATCGTGTTCACACAGTTAGCTCTCAATAGTAGGACATGTTCACCACATTCCAATTCATTCCCGATGAATCAGACCCGACTCAACTCTAAGCAGTAGCAGGCATGACAACAAGCATGAATGAGTAGGCACATCAGGTCTCAAACAACTCCTACTCATGCTAGTGGGTTTCATCTATTTACTGTGGCAATGACAGGTCATGCAGAGGAAAGGGGTTCAACTACCGCAACATGTAACAGCTGAATCGTTGTTGTTCTAATGCAGTAAAAGAGAGCAGAAGCGAGAGAGTGGGGTTGTATCGGAATGAACAAGGGGGTTTTGCTTGACTGGCACTTCTGAAGATAGCATTGGGTCTTCATCAGTGTCAACGATCACAGCGTCGGAACAACGTCTAGCGAGGGGGAACAACACCGGCAAACAGAGAAAAAACACATCAATGCAATGCACAATATGATGCATGAACATGGCATGTATATGTGATGTTGTTTGTGCTAATGCAAATAGCAACAAGTTCAATGGAGCTCATTTGAATCAAGGATTCAAATGCAACTCCAAACTTAAGAATTTTAAATGCCCTTTATGTGTTTTCATCTATACAACAGGTTTAGGTTGATTTGTCATGCATGAAACTAGTACATCTGGATAGATTGAATTTTTTTGATAATTTTTCATATATAACTTATTTCATTCTGAGCTACGGTTGATTTTATATGTTTTTTAGAAGTTTTGGGCATTTTCTGAAAATAATAAATCATTTCTGATTTATTAAAATCCCAGAAAGCATTACTGCGTCAGCACCACATCATGACGACGTCAGCAAGTCAACAGGGGCCGGTCCTGGTCAAACCTGACCAGTGGGGCCCAGTGGTCAGTGACACAGGGCTGGTTAGAGTCGCAGATAGGTGGGACCGGTCAAGGGCCACGTCAGTAGGGTCAATGCTGACGCGTGGGGCCACTATGCTTAATTAAAACTAAACAGGAACTAAACTTTGGTTAGATAAGGGCGTGGGCCCATACGTCAGTGACCCGGGGTGGTCAAACCCCGGTCAAACAAGTTAAACGCGCCGGCGGCTCGACGCCGGCGGCGACAGACGCGGCGGAGGCGCTCGGGAAATGCCCTCCGGCGACCAAAACAGCGGCGGAGATGATCTACGCATAGCTGGCGCTTAGCCGCATCCAGCTAAGCAAGCGGGAGGGGCTAAGGTGGAGCGGGCTCGCCGGACTCGAGCTCGTGGCGGCGGCCGACGCTCGGGTAAGCTCGGAATGGACGCGGTAGGGCACGAAAGGAGCCGAGGGTGGGTGCGTTCAAAACGTGGGACTGCACTGAGTGCAGTGAGGAGCTCGGACGTGTGCTTGCACGGCCGTAGCCACAACGGCTTCATGGTCGGCGGTGAGGTGCTCTCGGCTCCGGTGAAAACGGCGGCTACAGGGCGCAATCGATGCGGGGAGGAGGGAGTTTAGGGGAAGGAGCTCACCGCGGTTGCAACGGGGGCCTCGGCGAGCTCGGGGAGGGCTGGTGACGACGGGAGGTCGCCGGCGATCTCGGTGACCCGTGGTTGAAGAAGACGATGGCAACGGCGATACAGGTCGTCCGGGCTTGGTTCCTTCGTCTTGGAGAAGTGGCGTGAGGATGTAGAGCTCGGGAACACAATCGGAGGGCGAGGGGACGGCTGTGGCCGCGACGGTGCTCGGCGGCGCGCTGTGGTGCGCTCGGGCGCGAGAGAGAGATCCAGGGTAGGGGTGAGAGCGAGGGAGAGTGAGAGAGAAAGAGAGAGGCAGGGAGGTGTGTGGCGCCATCTGGGCGCGTCGAGGAGAGGGAGGCAAGCAAGCAGGAGGTGGAGGCTCGGGCACGGGCGCGTCGACATGCCTCTGCCAGTAGGCAGATGTTGAAGACCGCGGTGCCCCTGGTGGGCTGGGCCGCCAAGTGGACTGGCCAGGTGGGCTGCCCAGGTGAGTGCCAGGTAAAAACTCTCTCTGTTTTAAATTTGTTTCTGTTTTCTATTGTTTGCCTCTGTTTTGATTTAGTTTAACACTGAATCATTTTTTATAATTCTGAAAATATTTTTGGGCAGTTTTGAAATTATTCCCAACAGCCCTCAACTAGTTTCAGAATTATTAGAGCATTTAAAATATTTATAGGATTTAAATGCCCCAATTCAAATACAATATGAGTTAATTCAAAAATCCAAATGTCATGGAAAAATGTGCATCATCTCTGGTTACTGTTTCCAGCATTTTCCAAAAATGGTGAACATTTTTTAAGGCCATTTGGGTTCATTGAAAAATATTTTTAGTTGAACCTATTTGAATTGATTTAGTGCTAGGGCTTGGTCATCCTCAATTCAAAATTCCTTTGAATTCAAACATGATGCATGGATGCAGATGCAACTAATTACAAACAATTCTGAGGCTGTGACACGACCCGCTGCCACCTTCGAAGCGGGCGCGGCGGCTGGTCGTAACCACCGCTGCTAGAGTTGTCGCCTGGGGAAGAGCCGCCGTAGCTGGACAAGACGCGGTCGACGCCAAGGGCGGGTCCGCCCTCATCCTCGTCACGGCCATCGCCAAGGCCGAGCACCTCGTCGCCGTCGTTGACCTCGGGGCAGCACCCGGCGCGGCGACCATCTTCCCCAAACACCCTCACGTAGAGGGTCGCATCGCCGTCGTACTTGAAATGGAGGGTGCACCGCCTACCCAGGCCGCGCGCGCGGGCAAACGTCTGCCAGCCGCGGGCCAGGGCTATGTTGCCCGCAACGGAGACCTCAACCGCGACCCAGGAAGCCCTGCTGCAGCAGCCGTCTGCCTGGACCTGCGACCGGCAGTTCGTCGATGAAGAAGCGCGGGAGCTGAAGCCAGTTGCCGGCCGGGTTCTCCGACCAGACGACGAACTCCGGCAGCACCTCCGCCGACTGGAAGCGCGGCCGGGGAGGCCGCGCGACCACGGCACGTCTCCCTTCATCAACAGGGCTGCCGCGACCAGGGCGACCACTGCCGTGCGAAGCGGCACCACCGCGGCTGCGAAGGACCGCGACGGGGGTCGCGGTGTGCTTGCGGGGACGGCCGCGTCCACGCTTGGGCGCCGGAGAGCCGGGCCCCTCGCGAAGGGCCTTCCCCTTCTCTGCGGCGGAGAACCTTTTCGACGGCGCCACTGGTGTCGCTACTAGCAAAGGAAGAGAAGCGAGTGGAATGGGAAGAGGTGGGCGATGGGGGCTCTGCCCCGCTCCCATTTATAGCAGGAGAAGGCCAACCAGTGCCGCCCACGATCACAGGTAATGATGGTTTTTCCTTGCATGCAGTAGGGACTCGTCAAATCGGGCAGTTGCCGAGGCAGCGTGGGGAAGCGGAGACGCCCACGTCCAAGCAACTGCCACGCGTCGACCGGGGCCGCAGGCTATTGGGGCCCGCGGTGCTCCGCACTTGCCCTTTGGCTTCGCCTCGAAGCCAAGTCGGAGCGCGCCTTGGGCTCGGGGGCTACTGTCGGCATTCTGGGAACGGTGGTCCCCGGACTTGCCTGCCTGCGGCCCACGGTGTGGCTCCACAAGCGGGCCTGTACGGCCCATCTTCACCAACAAGCACTCAAGACCCTCGTGAGGGGCCAAGCCTCGCTAGGCGGACGACACAAGACCTCTTCGGGAGTGCCTTCACCAGGCTGGCTCGCGAGGGGCGGAGAGATCAAGGCGAGGCAAACCTTGCAAGGTTCTCATGACGTGAGCCATGACGATCGAGACCAGGCGGGTGCCAGGCGGGCGCCAACGCGCATAGTGTCGTTGCTTCCTCTTTGGTGCTAAGGAGGCAAGCGCAGGCGAGGAGTACCGGGGCATCAAGCAAAGGTTTCCATATCGGTGCAACGAGACCAAGACCAGCAGGACGGCAAGACGGAGGTCACCGTGGAGCCCAAGACGGCGTCACCACCAGAGCCTTTGGTAGGCGAAGACTACTTTTGTCAGGATAAGCTGTACTAGCTGTCCCCTTTCAAATTGGCTATTGTTGGCTCCCTTCCCGCTCAATATTTGGGAAGAGGACCAGGGCCTCTATAAATAGGGTTAGCCACCACAGTAGAGGATATCGGATCCTCACCTACCAGAACTCATCTCGAGCGATCCTCACACCCACCAAGCACAAGAACACCTCACCTCAGGAGGCTGTTCTTCCCCTTGTACTGTTCGTCCGCAGCCCAAGAGGCAATCCACCACCACCACACTGGAGTAGGGTATTACACCACAATGGTGGCCCAAACCAGTATAAATCTCGTGTCTCATGTGTTGAGAGTTCGTCGTGCTTAGACTAGAGATCGTGAAGCGTGTGAGGGCGAGATCGGTGAGGGGGAGATCTTCGCGCGCACCGCGGTGTTCGAACCTTAAGGGTTTTGCCGGAACCCGAGATCTGACATTTACAAGAAAGTGAGTGGGAGCACTACAGCCTTTCTGATAAGTATATGTGAATGACATATTGTTGATCGGAAATGATGTAGAATTTTTGGAAAGCATAAAGCAATGTTTGAAAGGAGTTTTTCAAAGAAAGACCTCGGTGAAGCTACTTACATATTGGGCATCAATATCTATAAAGATAGATCAAGACGCTTGATAAGACTTTCGATGAGTACATACCTTGATAAGATTTTGAAGGATTTCAAAATGGATTAGTCAAAGGAGTTCTTGCCCGAGTTGTAAGGTTTGAAGTTGAGTAAGACTCAAAACCCGACCACGACAGAAGATAGAAAAAGAATGAAAGTCATTCCCTATGCCTCAGCCATAGGTTCTATAAAGTCTGCCATGCTGTATTCTAGAACTATTGTATACCTTGCCATGAGTTTGGCAAAGGAGTACAATAGTGATCCAGGCGTAGAACACTGGATAGCGGTCAAAATTATCCTCAGAGGACTAAGGAAATATTTCTCGGTTATGGAGGTGATAAAGAGTTCATCATAAAGAGTTACGTCGATGCAAGCTTTAACACCGATCTGGATGACTCTGAGTCTCAATCTAGATACATATTGAAAGTGGGAGCAATTAGCTAGAGTAGCTACATGCAGAGCATTGTAGAAATAGAAATTTTCAAAATACATACGGATCTGAATGTGGTAGACCCGTTGACTAAACTTCTCTCACAAGCAAAACATGATCAGACCTTAGTACTCTTTGGGTGTTAATCACATGGCGATGTGAAGTAGATTATTGACTCTAGTAAACCCTTTGGGTGTTGGTCACATGGCGATGTGAACTACGGGTGTTAATCACATGGTGATGTGAACTATTAGTGTTAAATCACATGGCGATGTGAACTAGATTATTGACTCTAGTGCAAGTGGGAGACTGAAGGAAATATGCCCTAGAGGCAATAATAAAGTTGTTATTTTATATTTCCTTATATCATGATAAATGTTTATTATTCATGCTAGAATTGTATTAACCAGAAACTTGATACATGTGTGGATACATAGACAAAACACCGTGTCCCTTGTAAGCCTCTACTAGACTAGCTCATTAATCAAAGATGGTTAAGTTTCCTAACCATAGACATGTGTTGTCATTTGATGAACAGGATCACATCATTAGGAGAATGATGTGATGGACAAGACCCATCCGTTAGCTTAGCATAATGATCATTTAGTTTTATTGCTATTGCTTTCTTCATGACTTATACATATTCCTTTGACTATGAGATTATGCAACTCCCGAATACCGGAGGAACACTTTGTGTGCTATCAAATGTAACAACATAACTGGGTGATTATAAAGATGCTCTACAGGTGTCTCCAAAGGTGTTTCTTGGGTTGGCATGTATCGAGATTAGGATTTGTCACTCCGAGTATCAGAGAGGTATCTCTGGGCCCTCTCAGTAATGCACATCACTATAAGCATTGCAAGCAATGTGGATAATAAGTTAGTTATGGGATGATGCATTCTGGAACGAGTAAAGAGACTTGCCGATAACGAGATTGAACTAGGTATGATGATACCGACGATCGAATCTCGGGCAAGTAACATACCGATGACAAAGGGAATGACGTATGTTGTCATTACGGTTTGACCGATAAAGATCTTCGTAGAACATGTAGGAACCAATATGAGCATCCAGGTTCCGCTATTGGTTATTGACCGGAGAACTGTCTCGGTCATGTCTACATAGTTCTCGAACCTGTAGGGTCCGCGCGCTTAACGTTCGATGACGATTTGTATTATGAGTTATGTGTTTTTGGTGACCAAAGATTGTTTGGAGTCCCGGATGAGATCACGGACATGACAAGGAGTCTCAAAATGGTCGAGAGGTGAGGATTTATATATTGGATGATAGTAGTTGGACACCAAAATGGTTTCAGGATGTTTCGGATATTTATCGGAGTATTGAGGGGTTACCAGAACCCCCCGGGGAAAGTAATGGGCCTACATGGGCCATAGGGGAGAGGGGAGGCATCCCACAAGGGGTGACCGCGCCCCCCTCCCATAGGGAGTCCGAATTGGGCTAGGGGCGCCCCCCCTTTCCTTCTCCTCTTCCCTCTCTCCTTCCCTCTTCCCCCCTCCATGAGAAGGAAAAAAGGGGAGGGGCAAATCCTACTAGGACTGGAGTCCTAGTAGGACTCCCCTCTCCTTGGTGCGCCCCTTGGTGGCCGGCCTCCTCCTCCCCTCCTTTATATACGGGGGCAGGGGGCACCCCAAAGCACAACAATTATTCTCTTAGCCGTGTGCGGTGCCCCCCTCCACAGTTTACTCCTCCGGTCATAGCGTCATAGTGCTTAGGCGATGCCCTGCGCAGATCACATCACCATCACCGTCACCATGTCGTCGTGCTGACGAAACTCTCCCTCGACCCTCTGCAGGATCAAGAGTTCGAGGGATGTCATCGAGCTGAACGTGTGCTGCACTCGGAGGTGTCGTACGTTCGGTACTAGATCGTTTGGATCACGAAGACGTTTGACTACATCAACTGCGTTATACTAACGCTTCTGCTTTCAGTCTGCGAGGGTACGTAGACACACTCTCCCCCTCTCGTTGCTATGCATCTCCTAGATAGATCTTGCGTGATCCTAGGAATTTTTTTGAAATTGCATGCTACATTTCCCAACAACAAGGACATTAATCACCTAGATACGTACACATATGGGATGGGCTTGTGGGTCCTGTGGCTTTGTTGTGGGCCAGTTGCGGGATTTATGTCAAAACTTTTATTATATGCATACATAATATTAATAAGGCCTATTTAAAAATTATATTAGACGCGGGTACATGGGTACACAAGTATGGGTTATACTAAACCATACCTGTACCCACTATACCCGATGGGTTTCAAATTTTCCTATTTATGTACCCATGGGTAGTTTTGTGACCCATACCCTTGCCCTAATAGGGTTCTTACCAGCCGGGTACGCGGGTAATGGTACCCATTGCCACCCTATCTAGAACAGAGAGGTTGGCAGTTCTGTTGGGGTAGATGAAATCCCATCTTTGCTTGGAAAAAGGGCATCCCCAAAATAAGTGGTCAGTGCTTCTTCCCGTTGACAATTGAGTACAACACAGTTGTATCCATCCAGCTCAAAAGTCTTTCTTCTTAATATATAAATTCCTTGTGTTAATTATATCATGGAGCAACATCCAGAAGAACACTTTGTGTTTTAGTTGACAAGAGCTTTTCCATATCCATTTAAAATGTTCAGGAACCTTTTTATAACCAATCAGTACTTTGTAAGCCTTTGCTGATGAGTAAAATTCATTTCCCCAGATGTAGCTCCATGTATCAGCCATTTCAAAAAATTGCGATTGCCTGACCTTAATACGAATACTTTCCATCTCCAAAAAATTGCATGTGCTTGTGTTCTTAGTGGAAGATGGAAAATATCTTCTATGAATTCAGTACTGATCATTTGGTTAACATTAATTTGAGCATTGATCACAAAGGAGAACAGATGAGGGAATTTGTGCTTTAAGATGCTGTTATGCCAAAGATCCTCCCAGAACAAAGCACTTTTACCATCTCCACATTGCACCTAGCTAGGGCATTGTATTGATTTTGAGCTTAGACAATAGAACGATAGTTCTACGGTATATCATTAATAAAATTTAAATATTTACAAATAGGTAGCAAAAGGAAAAAACATCAGCTAATGCCAGTTCTATAGGGAAAACGGCCATATTAAGTTATAGATTTAGCTCAGTCCAGCGTCTAATCTTGTCTTCTTTGCTCTCCTTTGCCCTGAGTTGTGCTACCAAACCCCTCTTTCAAGTAGAATTTCTAGGTGACTATGCTTTGCGGTGCTGATCTAAAGATCTTATCATTTCTAACAGCCCATAGACTCCAACAGCCCATTATAACAATGTCCATTGCTATCTCTTTGGGTAACTGGCATAAATAGAGTAGAATCTCATCATAAGCTGAGATGCCTCTGCGTCGGCCTGGTAAGAGATGATCCCAGTAGTAGAGAGCAAATGGACAGTTCCAAAAAAGATGGATGAAAGTCTCTTCGATATCTTCCGAGCATAGTGCACAATTATAGTCCTACAGGAACATGCTTTTCCATTGAAGTAGGTTCTTGGTGTTCAGTCTATCATGTAGTAGGAACCAAATAAAAATCTTGTGTCTGAGTCTGCATGAGGTCTGCCAAAGGTTTTTGAAGATGAAGTGGGATGTGGTAGGCCCCATTAGATCCTTATACATTTTCACGGAGGAATACTGATTGGATGTCCAAGAATAAGTCCAACTGTCATCATTCTGTGTAGCCTCTCTGTTGTTGATCAGCTCTAGGATCTGATTGCATTGCAAGAAGGCTTGCTGGGAAAGAGGCCTATGAAACTGCATGCTGATATCTACATGGGCCATCATGGTGGCTAAAGTAGAGTCCTTATCAGCAGCAAAAGAATGAGTCTAATTATCTGACCAAAAAAGAATGGTGTATCCCTTTCCTACCTTGCATACAGCATGGGCATTATAGATGGGTAGAAGTTTGAGAATAGATTTCCACCAAAAAGAACCCACCATTCTTTCTCCAGGTAGACTTCCCTGGTAATATGTTTCCTAGATGATATTTACCCACGGGGTGTCCACCTTCTTTAGAAATTTGTGTAGGTACTTCATAAGCAAAGCTTGATTGTGAGTTGCAATATCTAGAATACCAAGACCTCCCAAATTTTTAGGTTTGCAAACAGTATCCCAAGAGATCAAAGCAGGTCCAGTCTCTTGTGTCCCATTTTTTCTCCAGAAGCATTGCTTGAGATAAAAGTCAATTTATTTCACCACTTTCTTGGGGAGCATTGAAGGAAATATGCCCTAGAGGCAAAAATAAAGTTGTTATTTATATTTCCTTATATCATCATAAATATCTATTATTCATGCTAGAATTGTATTAACCGGAAACTTGATACATGTGAGGATACATAGACAAAACACAGTGTCCCTAGTAAGCCTCTACTAGACTAGCTCGTTAATCAAAGATGGTTAAGTTTCCTAACCATAGACATTGTTGTCATTTGATGAACGGGATCACATCATTAGGAGAATGATGTAATGGACAAGACCCATCCGTTAGCTTAGCATAATGATCGTTAAGTTTTATTGGTATTGCTTTCTTCATGACTTATACTTATTCCTTTGACTATGAGATTATGCAACTCCCGGATACCGGAGGAATATCTTGTGTGCTATCAAACGTCACAACGTAACTGGGTGATTATAAAGATGCTCTACAGGTATCTTCAAAGGTGTTTGTTGGGTTGGCATAGATCAAGATTAGGATTTGTCACTCCGAGTATCGGAGAGGTATCTCTGGGCCCTCTCGGTAATGCACATCATAATAATCCTTGCAAGCAATATGACTAATGAGTTAGTTGTGGGATGATGCATTACGGAATGAGTAAAGAGACTTGGCGGTAACAAGATTGAACTAGGTATGAAGATACCGACAATCAAATATCGGGCAACTAACATACCGATGACAGAGGGAATAACGTATGTTGTCATAACGGTTCGACCGATAAATATCTTCATAGAATATGTGGGAGACAATATGAGCATTCAGGTTCCGCTATTGGTTATTGACTGGAGAAGTGTCTCGGTCATGTCTACATAGTTCTCGAACCCGTAGGGTCCGCACGCTTAATGTTCGATGACGATTTGTATTATATGAGTTATGTGATTTGGTGACCGAATGTTGTTAGGACTCCCGGATGAGATCACGGACATGAAGAGGAGTCTCGAAATGGTCGAGAGGTAAAGATTGATATATTTGATGATAGTATTCGGACAACGGAAGTGTGCCAGAATGTATCGGGTACATATCAGAGTACCAGGGGGGTTACCGGAACCCTCGGGGGGAAGATATGGGCCATATGGGCCATAGGAGGGAGGCACACCAGCCCACAAAGGGGTGGCGCACCCCCCACAGGGAAAGAGGCCGAATTGGACTAGGAGAGGGGGTGGCGCCCCCTTTCCTTCCCCCCTCTCTCTCCTTCCCCCTTCCCCCTCCAGTAAAAGGAAAGGGGGGGTGAATCCTACTAGGATCCCAAGTAGGATCACTTCACCATCACCTTCACCACGCCGTTGTGCTGACGGAACTCTCCCTCGACACTTTGCTGGATCAAGAGTTCGAGGGACGTCATCGAGCTGAACGTGTGCAGAACTCGGAGGAGCCATACATTCGGTGCTTGATCGGTCGGAACAAGAAGAAGTTCGACTACATCAACCGCGTTAACAAACGCTTCCACTTTCGGTCTACGAGGGTACGTGGACATACTCTCCCCCTCTCGTTGCTATGCATCTCCTAAATAGATCTTGCATGAGAGTAGGAATTTTTTTGAAATTGCATGCTACGTTCCCCAACGGTGGCATCTGAGCCAGGTCTATACGTAGATGATATGCACGAGTAGAACACAAAGAGTTGTGGGCGGTGATAGTCATACTGCTTACCACCAACATGTTATTTTGATTCAGTGGTATTCTTGGATGAAGCGGCCCGGACCAACCTTACATGACCACGTTCATGAGACCGGTTCCACCGATAGACATGCAACTAGTTTTGCATAAAGGTGGCTGGTGGGTGTCTGTTTCCCTAACTTTAGTTGAATTGAATTTGACTACGGCCTGTCCTTGTTGAAGGTTAAAACAACAAACTTGATGAAACACAGTTGTAGTTTTGATGCATAGGTAAGAACGGTTCTTACTAGAAGCCCGTAGCAACCACGTAAAACTTGTGTAACACCCCGCATGTAACTTTCCATATTTGTAACTCCGACTCTTGCCATTTTCGGCTATGTGCTATGATATTCCCTCCGTGGTCGGGTTTTGATTTTTCGTTTTGCATTTTGTTCATGTCATGCATTTCATATCATGTCATCATGTGCATTGCATTTGCATACGTGTTCGTCTCATGCATCCGAGCATTTTCCCCGTTGTCCGTTTTGCAATCCGGCGCTCCTATCTCCTCCGGTGCACCCCTCTTGTTTTCTTTCATGAGCGGGTTCAAACTTTCTCCGAATGGACCGAGGCTTGTCAAGTGGCCCTAGTATACCACCCGGAGTCCACCGGTCAAGTTTCGTTCCATTTGGAGGTCGTTTGGTACTCCAACGGTTAACCGGGCATCCGCAAAGTCCATTTGAGTGTCCAGAAAAAACCCCCTAAAAACCGGCCCAAACCCCACCAAACTCTATTCCATGCTCTAGGTCGTTCGATCACGATCGTGTGGGCGAAAACCGCACCTCATTTGGAGCCTCCTAGCTCCCTCTACCTATTTATATGTGAGCCCTCCCGAAAACATTCGCAGTTCCGAAAACCCTAAAATCCCTCCACGCCGCGCCGGACGCGTCCGCTCCGGCCGGACGAAGCCGCCGCCGCCCGGCCAACCGGAGCGCGCCACGTCGCCTCCT
>NC_057805.1:359045492-359055119 GCF_018294505.1 Triticum aestivum
GCCGCCTGGGGCACGCCTCCCGAGGAGCCGCCGCCGTCGACGTCCCCTTCCTCCTCGTCGCGCCCCGCCGCCTCCTCTCCTTTCCTCCGTCGCCGGCCCCATCTGCAACTCCGGCCAGATCTGGATCGGTACAGTAGCCCGGTTTGACTTTCCCCGACCCCCTCAAATTTCCCAAGTCATATTTTTCTACAGCATATGTTCATGTTCGACAGTGCATAACTCCTTGCATGTAGCACCATTTCGCGCGTGTAATATGTCAAATTGTTCGTCTCGTGATGCTCTACATTTTGTTCAATTGCACCATGTTCATTAGAGGTCATCTTGATGCCCAAATCTCTGTTGGAAGAGGGCTAGTTGCTGTTATCTGCTGGTTCTTAGCAGAACTTGGAGATTTGTCATTTTTGTATCATTAAATTTGTGCATCTTATGGGCATGGGCTCTACATGTGTTTTGTTGTATGCCATTCCATCTTTCCAAGGGTGTATGCCATGTATTTTTGTAATCTATGTGGTGACTAGCAGCTCCGTAATGTTTCTGATTTCAGGGACTTAGTAATTTCTCCAAGTCTTTGTCTGCTGTTATTTTGTTGCCATGTAAACTTGATGCTACAGAGAGATACATGCATATTTTGGTGATGTTCAGTAAGGATGTTTTGTAGCTATAGTTGTAATTGATCAATTCCTGCCCTTATTTGCAATTATGGAGTGCCATAGCATGACTCAATCTTGCTCTATTTTTGCTATAAAATATTTCTGGCAGATTCTTAACATGATATTCATTTTTGCCAAGCTTATTCTAGTTGATCCATACATGCTATGCTTATACTCTTGCCATGGTTCGCTTGATAAACATGCCATCTTTCTGTATGTATGCTTTTATTGTCATGCATTGCTCTGTAGTGATTGCATCAAGCTCACAAAGAGGCCTACATATTATTGTTTCTGCCATGCTCTGTTTTCTGCTAAGTCTGAAACCTGATAACGAAACTTGCTATGTTTACATGCTTGCCATCACATCTTCTCTTCCTTTTTGGCTTATGGTCAGTAAGGGACTTTTGTCATATGCATGTACTAGAACACTTCCATGCCTTGTTTTGCTATTTTAAGTTCCTGTGGCATGTTGATTTCGTGCTCTGAACATTGCTACCTGATGCTGTTTTCTGCCATGTCCAGTTTTTCACTAAGTCTGTGATCCTGTTATCTTTTGCACTTTTGCCATGCTTTTTTGAGCTTGATATGTTGTGAACTAGCCGTAGCTCAGTGTTCATCTTTTGTCAAGCATCTCCTGTAGATGACTTCCATGTGCTTTGTTGCTATGTTGGAGTGCTGTAGCATTGTTACTTGTTGCATTTTAAGTGCCATCATGCTGTTAATTGCAGATTCGTGTCATTCTTGTTTTGCTTGCCATTTGCAAACCGTGCATCCGTTTCCGGTGATCTTTATATCGATTTCGACCGAAATCATCTCATATTTCCAGTGGCATGCTTGGTTTGCCAAGTTACTGCCTTGTTCATCATTTTCCTTCCGGAGCATGCATACGCATCGCATATCATATCTTGCATGTCATACATGTTTTGCACCATGTTGCTTGTGCATTTCTCGTGGTTGATTCCGTTTGTTTGTGTTCTTGTCTTGGGTGGAGCCGGGAGACGAGTTCGTGAACGAGGAACCTGTTGAGTACGCTTACGAGGATCAAGCTTTCGACAACTCTGAGAACCTTGCAGGCAAGATGACCACCCCTCGAAATCACTTCTATCTTTGCTTTGCTAGTTGTTCGCTCTATTGCCATGCTGCGCTACCTATCACTTGCTATATCATGCCTCCCATTTTGCCATGTCAGCCCCTAACCATCCTTTCCTAGCAAACCGTTGTGTGGCTAAGTTACCGCTTTTGCTCAGCCCTTCTTATAGCGTTGCTAGTTGCAGGTGAAGTTGAAGTTTGTTCCATGTCAGAACATGGATATGTTGGGATATCACAATATCTCTTATTTAATTAATGCATCTATATATTTTGGTAAAGGGTGGAAGGCTCGGCCTTATGCCTGGTGTTTTGTTCCACTCTTGCCGCCCTAGCTACTGATATACCGGGATTATGTTCCTTGAGTTTGCGTTCCTTACACGGTCGGGTGATTTATGGGACCCCCTTGACAGTTCGCCTCGAATAAAACTCCTCCAGCGAGGCCCAACCTTGGTTTTACCATTTGCCACCTAAGCCTTTTCCCCCGGGTTTTCGCGAGCCCGAGGGTCATCTTTATTTTAAACCCCCGGACCAGTGTTCCTTCGAGTGCTGGCCCAAACTGGGCGATGTCCGGCGCCCCCTGGGCAACCAGGGTCTATGCCAACCCGACGTCTTGCCCATCCGGTGTTCCCTGAGAACGAGATATGTGCAGCTCCTATCGGGATTTGTCGGCACATCCGGGTGGCTTTGCTGGTCTTGTTTTACCATTGTCGAAATGTCTTGTAAACCGGGATTCCGAGACTGATCGGGTCTTTTCGGGTGAAGGTTTATCCTTCGTTGACCGTGAGAGCTTATGATGGGCTAAGTTGGGACACCCCTGCAGGGTAATATCTTTCGAAAGCCGTGCCCGCGGTTATGAGGCAGATGGGAATTTTTTAATGTCCGGTTGTAGAGTACTTGTCACTTGACCCAATTAAAATACATCAACTGCGTGTGTAGCCGTGATGGTATCTTCTCGGCGGAGTCCGGGAAGTGAACACGGTCTGAGTTATGTATGACCTAAGTAGGAGTTCAGGATCACTTCTTGGTCATTGCTAGATGACGTCCGTTCCGTTGCTTCTCTTCTCGCTCTCTTTTGCGTATGTTAGCCACCATATATGCTTATTGCCGCTGCAACTCCACCTCATTACACCATCCTTTCTGTTAAGCTTAAATAGTCTTGGTCTCGCGGGTGTGAGATTGCTGAGTCCCCGTGACTCACAGATTCTACCAAAATAGTTGCAGGTGCCGACGATGCCAGTGCAGATGTTGGGGTCGATCTCAAGTGGGAGTTCGACGAGGAACGTGGTCGTTACTATGTGTCTTTCCCTGATGATCAGTAGTGGAGCCCAGTTGGGACGATCGGGGATCTAGCATTTGGGGTTGTCTTATTTTCATCTGGATTTTGACCGTAGTCGGTCTATATGGTTGTATTTTGGGTGATGTATGAATTATATTTATGTATTGTGTGAAGTGGCGATTGTAAGCCAACTCTTTATCCCATTCTTGTTCATTACATGGGATTGTGTGAAGATGACCCTTCTTGCAACAAAACCACTATGCGGTTATGCCTCTAAGTCGTGCCTCGACACGTGGGAGATATAGCCGCATCGTGGGCGTTACAAGTTGGTAATCAGAGCCATCCCCGACTTAGGAGCCCCCTGCTTGATCGAATCGCTGGCGTTGTTGAGTCTAGAACAAAAATGTTTTGAGTCTTAGGATTATATATATCGGGGAGTAGGATTCTTTTTACTCCTCAGTCCCTTCGTCGCTCTGGTGAGGTCTCCTAACGTAGAAGTTTTGACTATTCTCTCCTCAAATTTCACAAAAAAAATTTAGGATCACGCGGGTATCTTGGAATCGTTCCGATGGTTTTGTGATGAGAACATTGTTCTTGGTGCCTCCTCACATTTAGGGGTTGTGGCAGTGTCCCGGGGAGTTGAGCTCCGAGGTGTTGTCGTCACAATTTTATCGTTGCAGTTCTGGAATACCTGAGTTTCGCCGACATCGAAATCTCTTTTATGCAGTTGTTGGTGAGATCACCTCGACGCCACCCAGTACTGGGGCGGGAGTTCGGGAGTATTGCCATAACTTGTATAACGGATGTTTTTTGAAGGTTGAGGTAAACGATTTCCGAAGGTTTCTTGGTTATGTGTTGACAGATGGATACAGCTGGATCTAGGGATTGCTAGTTTGTGTGATATATTTTGTGTCCCCTGTATCCCCAACACCAGATTGCATAACCAGAAAGTTTCGGGAGTTTATAAGTGGGAATTGAAGTAGCCTTAGGATATCTATCCGACAGACGCATGATATGAGATTGGGGTTCGACGTCTAGTGGTCCGCCTGTACACGGTTGGTTTTACAGTGGTCTCGTAGTGTCTTAAAGAGTCCTTGGCTATGCCGACTCGGGGACGCTTCGTATGTCATGTGCACAGCCTTGTACATGATGGTGCTGTACGATTGAGCCCGTGTGGGCCCCACCACGAAGACTTCGGACGAAATTTCTATCATATGTTTGTTCCGGCTTATTCTGCAAGCCAATACTTTGTTTTGTTTTGTATTATGGTATTCGAGTTGCTTCGAAGTCATATGTTGATTCCATATCTTTTACAAGTGGCTTCTCAACTTATGGAAGTGTGATGATTTACTACGGAATTCATTCGTTCATCTTCGTTCGAATGTTTATTGTGAAGACTATATGTTGCAATTTCTATCCGTTGATTCTACTTATCTATTTGTCTATCAAGATGCTAACGGATGTCACCCTCTTCAGGATGGCTCCGCCAACGCGTCAGAATCCGGATCGCAATGAAGGGAGTCAAGCGAACCCTCCGCCACCACCTCCACCTCCGGAGGCATGGCAAGCTATCATGGCAGCCACCAACTCCAATGCTCAGATGATTCTGCAACTCTTGCAAGAACGTACTCAAGGGCAAGGCAATCAAGGTCAAGGCAACAATCAGTTTTACTTTGCTACTCTCAACCAGTTTCTCGCAAATCAGCCCAAGTCTTTCAGCTACTGTGCCGAGGCCACGGATGCCGATGATTGGCTCGTGGACATCAACAAGCATTTTGAATGTAGCAATGTCAGGCCTGAGGACTATGTCAAGTTCGCTTCTTTCCAGCTCAAGGACCAAGCTACTGATTGGTATCAACAATACCAAGATTCCAGAGGAGGTCGTGTGATCACTTGGACTGACATCTGTCAGGATTTCAAAGCGCACCACATTCCACAAAGTGTTGTTGAGAGCAAGCGTGAGGAGTTCCGCAATCTCAAGCAAGGCAACATGTCTGTGTATCAATACAACATCCAGTTTCAGAAACTTGCTCGCTTCGCTAAACAAGACGTTCCTGATGAAAAGAGCATGATCTATCACTTCAGAGGTGGCCTTAAAGAGGATCTGCAGTTAGCTCTCGTTTTTGTTGAGCCTACTCAATTTGATCAATTATACAATATGGCACTGAAGCAAGAGGCTACTCAGCTCAAGTGTGAGGCTTCTAAGAAGAGAGTCAGAGATGCAGTTCAGTCTTCTTCTTCCTCACTTGTGACAACTAAGCAACAGAAGTTCTGGTTGCCTCCTCCTCCTCCGTTTCGTCAGCCTGACCAGCAGAAGAACAAAGGTGGACATGGTTCTTCCAACTCTGGCTATCAGAACAAGTCTCAGAATCAAGCTCCAAAGTCCAATGCTCCTTATCACCGTCCACTCTCAGAGGTGACTTGCAACAAATGTCAGCAGAAAGGTCACTATGCTAATAAGTGCTTCAACCAAAGGCGTCTTCCTCCTCCTCCTCCTCCTGTCAGATCTTCCAGCAATGCAGTGGTCAAGCATAATCCAAAGTCTGCAAAGGTGAACATGATGAATGCAGCTCAAGCGGAGGAATCTACTGATGTGATAATGGGTAATCTTCCTGTTAATGATATTCCTGCAAAAGTCTTGTTTGATACTGGTGCATCAATTTTTTTCATATCAAGACCTTTTGCATCCATGAACAATTTGCATACTGTTGATCTACCTAAGCCGATAGCGGTTTCCTCTCCGGGATTATTCATGAATACCAAAATGATGGCTCCCGATGTTTCTATCAAGATGGGCAATTATAAATTTCTGTCTTCTCCAATGGTTCTTGGTGACTCGGATATTGATCTTATTCTCGGGATGGACTGGCTTTCTAAGCACAAGGCTCAACTTGATTGTGCTGCCAGGGAAATTCTATTGACACACTCGTCTGAGGATGTGATTATTTATGCCGCTCGTGATGAAACCATTCGGTTATTTTCTCTCAATGAGAAGGGCGAATTGAATGCCATCTCTCAAATTCCAGTCGTTTGTGAGTACCAAGATGTCTTTCCAGAAGAGCTTCCGGGTATGCCTCCTCACCGGCCAGTTGAGTTCGTTATCGAACTAAAGCCAGGCACTGAACCCGTTTGCAAGCGTCCATACAAGCTTGGCCCCAACGAGCTGAAGGAATTGAAGAAACAGCTCGATGAACAAGAGCGTCTGGGTTTGATCAGACCGAGTTCTTCTCCATGGGGTTGTGGTGTTCTTTTTGTCAAGAAGAAGGATGGCACGGACCGACTTTGTGTCGACTACCGTCCATTGAACACGAAGACAATCAAGAACAAGTATCCACTTCCCAACATCAATGAGCTATTTGAGCAACTCAAAGGTGCTAAAGTATTCTCCAAGCTTGACCTTCGTATGGGTTATCATCAGATTCGCATTCATGAAGAAGATATTCCCAAGACAGCATTCAGAACAAGTTTTGGTTCTTATGAATATACTGTCGTGTCTTTCGGTCTTGTCAATGCTCCTCCAGTTTTCTCTCGGATGATGAATTTCATTTTCAACCCTTATACCAATGAATTCATTATGGTGTATCTCGATGATATCTTGGTCTTCTCCAAGAATAAGAAGGATCATGCCAAACATTTGCGATTGGTGCTCGACAAGCTCAGAGAGTATCAATTCTATGCGAAGTTCTCTAAATGTGAGTTTTGGCTCGATGAAGTTCTTTTCCTTGGTCACATCATCTCTGCCAAGGGCATCGCTGTTAACCCCGAGAAGGTGTCCGCAATTGTGAATTGGGAACCTCCTCAGAATGTCAAGCAGCTCCGCAGTTTTCTTGGTCTTGCAAGGTATTGCCGAAGATTCGTTGAGAATTTCTCCAAGATTGCTAAGCCTCTTTCCAACCTCCTCCAGAAGCATGCGAAGTATGTCTGGTCTCCTGAGTGTGACGTTGCTTTCAACACTCTCAAAGAGAAACTAGTCACAGCTCCTGTCTTGACTCCTCCTGATGAATCCAAGCCGTTTGAAGTTTTCTGTGATGCTTCTCTCCAAGGTCTCGGTGCTGTATTAATGCAAGAGAAGAAAGTTGTGGCCTATACCTCTCGTCAGTTGAAGCCCAACGAGAAGAACTACCCCACTCACGATCTTGAGTTGGCGGCAGTTGTCCATGCATTAATAACGTGGAGACATCTCTTGTTGGGAACACAAGTGGATATTTTCACCGATCACAAGAGTCTCAAGTATATCTTCACTCAACCCAACCTCAACCTCAGGCAGACTCGATGGGTCGAAATGATTCAAGAGTACAATCCGAGTATTGAATATACTCCAGGCAAAGCAAATGTCATTGCAGATGCTTTAAGCAGGAAGGCTTATTGGAACAGCTTAATTCTCAAGCCTTTCCAACCGGATCTTTGTGAAGCTTTCCGCAAGCTGAATCTCCAAGTTGTTCCTCAAGGCTTTCTTGCCAGCCTCATAGTCTCTCCTACTTTGGAAGATCAAATTCGTGAGGCACAACTCCTTGATGCCATGGTGGAGAAGGTGAAACGTGGTATCGACAAGGGTCTTTCCAAATACAAGTGCTATCGCATTGATGACAGAGACACTTTATTCTTCGAGGACCGGATTGTGGTTCCTAAAGGTGATCTAAGGAAAGTCATTATGAACGAGGCGCACAATTCTCTCCTTTCCATTCATCCTGGAAGTACGAAGATGTATCATGACCTCAAGCAGTCGTATTGGTGGACTCGAATGAAGCGAGAAATTGCTCAATTCGTGAATGAATGTGATGTCTGCCGAAGAGTGAAAGCAGAACACCAACGACCAGCTGGTCTCCTCCAACCTCTAGCTATCCCAGAATGGAAGTTTGATCACATCGAAATGGACTTTGTGACTGGTTTTCCAATGTCCAAGCGTGGAAATGATGCTATCTTTGTTGTCATCGACAAGCTCTCTAAAGTGGCTCATTTCCTGCCAATCAAAGAATCCATCACAGCAGCCCAGTTGGCAGAGCTATACACCTCCAGAATTGTCTCCTTGCACGGCATTCCACAATTGATTTCTTCAGATCGTGGAAGCATCTTCACCTCTAAGTTCTGGGACTCCTTCCAGAAGGCCATGGGCAGCAACATTCGCTTCAGCACAGCTTTCCATCCTCAAACTAGTGGCCAAGTCGAGCGAGTCAATCAAATTCTTGAGGACATGCTCAGGGCTTGTGTCATTTCCTTTGGCATGAAATGGGAAGATTTTCTTCCATATGCCGCATTCTCCTACAGCAACAGCTTCCAAGCGAGTTCGAGCAAAGCCCCATTTGAGATTCTCTATGGCAGAAAGTGCCGTACTCCTCTCAATTGGTCAGAGACTGGTGAACGCCAACTTCTTGGCAATGACTTAATCACTGAAGCTGAAGAAATGTGTAAAGTCATCTGTGATAATCTCAAAGCCGCGCAATCGCGCTAGAAGAGTTACTATGATAGTAAGCACCGTGATTTGGCTTTCGAGATCGGAGACCATATCTACCTCCGCGTCTCTCCAATGAAAGGCACTCGTCGCTTCGGTATCAAAGGGAAGCTTGCCCCTAGATACGTGGGTCCTTTCAAGATCATTGGCAAAAGAGGCGACCTCGCCTATCAACTTGAGCTTCCTTCCAACTTCGCGAACGTGCACGATGTGTTCCACGTGTCTCAGCTCCGCAAGTGCTTCAAGACGCCTGAGCGCACTATCAACTTCGAAGAGATTGACCTCCAAGAAGATTTGTCTTATCATGAGCACCCCGTTGCCATTCTTGAAGAAACTGAGCGCAAGACTCGCAACAAGTCAATCAAATTCCTGAAAGTGAAGTGGTCGCACCATTCCGACCAGGAAGCCACCTGGGAACGCGAGGACCATCTCCGTTCCGAATATCCGGAGTTCTTTCAGTCCTAGATCTCGGGACGAGATCCTCTCGCAGTGGTGGAGTGTTGTAACACCCCGCATGTAACTTTCCATATTTGTAATTCCGACTCTTGCCATTTTCGGCTATGTGCTATGATATTCCCGCCGTGGTCGGGTTTTGTTTTTTCGTTTTGCATTTTGTTCATGTCATGCATTTCATATCATGTCATCATGTGCATTGCATTTGCATACGTGTTCGTCTCATGCATCCAAGCATTTTCCCCGTTGTCCGTTTTGCAATCCGGCGCTCCTATCTCCTCCGGTGCACCCCTCTTGTTTTCTTTCGTGAGCGGGTGTCAAACTTTCTCGGAATGGACCGGGGCTTGTCAAGTGGCCCTAGTATACCACCCGGAGTCCACCGGTCAATTTTCGTTCCATTTGGAGGTCGTTTGGTACTCCAACGGTTAACCGGGCATCCGCAAAGTCCATTTGAGTGTCCAGCAAAACCCCCCCTAAAAACTGGCCCAAAACCCACCAAACTCTCTTCCATGCTCTAGGTTGTTCGATCACGATCGTGTGGGCGAAAACCGCACCTCATTTGGAGCCTCCTAGCTCCCTCTACCTATTTATATGTGAGCCCTCCCGAAAACATTCGTAGTCTCCGAAAACCCTAAAATCCCTCCGTGCCGCGCCGGACGCATCAGCTCTGGCCGGACGAAGCCGCCGCCGCCGCCCGGCCAACCGGAGCG